>NC_143399.1:110826881-110979195 GCF_052110815.1 Crocodylus siamensis
TGTCACGTTATGCACTACACTGAATCGTCTCCTTCTTACCTTTTCCAATGATAAGGCTAAATACATAAAGATAGAACATCCACCTGTGCCAGCTAAAATTATTATTACATTCATAAGCAAACGGCAGCTAGAACTGCAGATTCTGATCTTTATTTTCTCCACAAGTCATAGCTGGAAATCCTGCTGGGCTCATCTCTCATTTCAGATGGATTAGAGACCACAGATGGATCATATTCACACATGTACATACACACAGGGTGCATCTACGTGGGACCTTTACTGTTAACTCCATACTAAAATCTTAGTATCTACACAAGTGGCCCTATTAGGCTGCAATAAACAAACTAACTCTGCAATGGGTTAGGACTTGTAAACATAAGTATTACCTTATAGAAGTGTTCTTTAGTGCACAGCAACATGTGTGTAGAGGCTGCCAGAGCTAGCTGGGGCATGAGGGTGCTTCAGTGTTGGGCCTAGCGGATAGGCAGCCCCACACTGGAGCACCCTCGTACCCCAGCCAGTCCCTACACAACACACTGAGCCAGGTTAGAGCAGCCTTGGGCTGGCAGGCTGACTCCCTAGGGCCCCTGCCAGCTGGGGCTGCTCTGAACCTGCTCAATGTGCTGTGGTCCCAGGCCACATAAAGTTGTGGTGCCCGAGAGCAATAAACTGTAGTATGATACACACTGGAGTTTATTGTGTAATGTTAATTTCACATGTAGACATGTGCAAATTCAACAACTCCTTTTGCATTCTCCTCCACTATGCATACTGTGATGAGATGACATAAATTCGCTAATTTTAGCCACAATTTTAAGATAGTCTGCCTAAGACGTGTGCCATGCACCACTCCTATGACCTCAGGATTCCTCTTTTACCAGGTCCCTGCAGTTAGAAAAGGGGCCATAGTATTATTTTTTACTTTGTTGCTTTCAGAAGTCATCAACATATCTTAAGATAGTTTTTGTATCTGGGTAATAAAAACAAACCAAAATGAAATGTTAAGACTCATATTTCCAGGATTTCAGTATGCAATCAGTCAGTTGTGATACAATAATGATTCTGAATGCTGAGGAGCCAGTAGAATGGGGTGGGAAAAGTCTGGCCTGGGAGCCGGATCTGGCCAGTAATGGACTCCATTTTCCAGCAGACCTTGCCTGCATGGCTGGGGCCAGTTTCCATGGAGACTCCAGCAGCAGCCATGCTGCCATAGTGTGGGGCCAGGGTTTCCAGGGAGACCAGCCCTAGCAGACCTAGCAGGCAGCAGTGGCACCAGCCTCTTCCTGGTAGGGAGGTTGAGGGTGGGGGGGCTGTGCTGTGGGTGGAAGCCGGGTGGGCTCAGCTGACACCACCTGTGCAAGGCAGGAAGCAGTGGCAGTGGCGCTGGGCTATAGCCCCCCAAGCCCTCCCCAGTGCTACCCCTGCTGGCAGAGCGTGCGGCAAGGTGGGAAACTGGTCTGGAGCCGGGCTGGGATCTTCTGACAGTGACAGTGTGGTCCTGAGCCAGGGCAGAGCTGTGATCTGCATTCTGTATGCCCTGGGCAGGGACATGCAAGGCAGTGGATTGCAGTTCTGACCCCAACTCCAGACCACGCTGTTACTGCTGCAAGGAGCTAAGACAGAGCCATGATCCACTGCCTACATGTGCCCGCCCAGGGCAGGCAGGCTGCAGATCACAGCTGTGCCCTGGCTCTGGACCACACTGTCACTGCTGCAAGATCCCAGCCCAGCTGTGGAGCAGCTCCGAGGCTTGCTGTGAGCCCTGCCAGTGCTGCTGGCACCAGTCTTCACAGAAACCCCAGCTGCCAGGGTCTCCATGGAAACCAGCCCCAGCCATGCAGGCAGGGGCTGCTGGGAAATGGAGTCTGGCCACTGGCTGAATCCACCATTTTACCTACCCCTGCAGTACAAAATACTTCTGTTAATATCCTGCACTTTCATTTAAAAAAGAACCTTCAAATACCTTGGTACCAACCAGATATTTGGAAATGTGTTCAATGCACTCGCATTGAAATTAGTCAGTTATCACTGATTCCAATGGAGATGAACTCACTCTTTCAAAAGACAACATGGAATAGCTGATGAGTGGAATGAAGTGTAGTGGATTGCCGACAAACTCAGATGATATAGCTGAAAAAGCCTGTGATGAGCATGGATGAAAAGTAATTTGTTAATCAAGGGGGCAATACTGTCATAACAATTTTCAGCAAAAGGAAAACACATTGTAGTAGTTCTGTGGATCTTCTGGGTTTCAGGTTAAACCATTTTTTTACCAACACTTACTTCATGAAAACAGTGTTCCCTAAGTACCCACCAAATCATGCCAGCTCTTTTTCCATAGTGTATCTATTAATACAGAAGACAAAAATGGGAAAGAATAGAAAATAGAAGGAGATTTCAAAACTATCTTTAATAGATTGGAGAGCTAAGCTAGGGGTAACAGAATGAAATTCAACACAGACAAAGCTGCTACAAGTAGGGAAGAATAACCAAATACACAAATACATATGGGAGAAAGCTGGCTGGGTTGCTCAGAAGAAATGTAGGGGTTTTGATGGATCATAGACTTAACATGAATCAACAATGTGACAGTCATAAAAAAAAATTGGGGCTCTGTCAACATGAGGTGTTAGGCACAAGACACAGGGTGATAGTATAACTCTATTTGGCACTAGTTAGGCCCAGCTAGGCACAGTCCTTAGATCCATATTTTAAGAAGGATGTGGAGAAGCTGAAAAGGTTTTCATTGTTGGCTCTGAATTTAGGATCCAGATACCTTGTTAGGGGCAGGAGGATTCATCCTCATACTGACCATGACCTTTCCATAGGTTCATAGATGTAGGATAGGAAGGGACCTGAGCAGATCATCAAGTCTGAACCCCTGCCCTGAGCAGGAATGAATACTGGGCTCATATGATCCCAGCTAGGTAATTATCAAGCCTCCTTTTAAAGACCCCTAAGGTAGGAGCCAGCACCACTTCCCATGGAAGCTGGTTCCAGATCCTGGCCATGCTGACTGTGAAGTAGCGTCTCCTGATGTCTAGCCTGAACCTACTCTCAATCAACTTGTTGCTGTTATTCCTTGTTACTCCAGGAGGTGCTCAGGGGAACAGGGTCTCTCACATTCCCCTCTGGTCCTCCCTGGGACCATTCGATAATAGGCAAATTTATTGTTACATAGTGATAACAGAATAGAAACAATACAAACAATTAAGCCATTCTATATATCTACCAAATCCTAGGGCGGTCATCAAGAGTCAAAGTACATCTGGTCTGGGTGCAGGCTCCTCTCTGAGGCTCTCTCAGGAGTCAGATGACAGTATGGCATGTCAGCATTCTGGAGGTGGCATGCCGAGTCCCATAGCCCCTGCTCCAGTAGGGTGCATGACACAGGTTGGTCATATGCCCTTGGTCCATGATGGCCTTGGGGACCCTTCCCAGGGGACGACGACAGGAATGGGGACCCCTCTTGGGGAGGAGGAGGAAGAACCTGGGTGAGACAGGGAGGAACAGAAAAAAAGAGAAGGATGAACCCTTTGTTACTCTCAAGTCTCTACTTTTGTATTCTTCTTCCCTCCTGATGACTCTTCATTCGTGGCTATCTCTGGTTGGTTGTCTCTCTGTGGTCACATGTCCAAGTAGCCTTCTGGGCCTTCTCCTAATTTGGTCTGTTTCTGCAAAACCAGGATTCAGGCCCCTCTGCTCTGGGGCCTTGCACTTATCTTGTGTTCTGGGACAGTATGGCATGTACTTCCTTGGTTCCCAGGTTTTGTGTCCTTGTATTAGACAACCTGTTTGCCTTGAAGGCTGTGATCTCGTGTTATGGGATGCCCCCTCAATTCTTAGGCTATGTGTGTATCCATTTGGCTTTGTTGTGTTAGACAACCTGTCTGCTTTCAGGGCCATGAGAAACTCTGTGTGTTAAACCAAAGCTTCTTGGAAATCCAGTTAACCCCTGCTGCCCATTTTGAACTCTGATAATACACACACATACACACACCCCATAAGCCAATTTCCAAAAAACAGAAATACCTCTGAACGTTGGCTTTAAATACCATTTTTAAGCCAACGTTCAGAGGTAAGTGATAAAAATAATAAAGAGAAAACTATATAAGAAAAGGTTGAGAGAGCTTTAGCTTGAAGAAATGAATATTAAGGAGGAGAATGATAGCAGTTTTCAGGTACTTGGAAGGCTGACATAAAAAAAAGGGAAAACAACTCTTCTTCCTTGCTGAAGGATACAAAATAATAATTTCAAATTACAGCAAAGCAGATTTTGATTAGATCTCTGGAAAAACGTCCTTACCAGTAGAACTGTACAACAGTGGAATAAACTGCCCAGGGAAGTTGTCAAATCTCCTTCATTGGATATTTTCAAGAGGAGGCTGGGTAAGCATTGGACAGGGATGATTTGGGAGTTGTATTCCTACATTTAGGAGCTGGATTAGATGGCCCTTGTGATCTCTTTCAGCTCTATATACCTGTCTGCTCAAAAGCCCAAACTCCTTTGTTCACACTTTAATCAGTTTGTATTAAGTATAGCATCTCTATTCTTATTATACTTTTTTATTCACTCACTCATCCTTCACCACACGTGGACCAAAATTCAGCTAATAAAGTTCCTACTCTCTTTCAGCTGTCTCACCTCTCCTTTCATGTGATCCAGTGTGGCCCTTACATTCATAAAGCATTTACGTAAATGACTATAACATGGACTTATAATTTACACTATCCTCCCCTTTTCTGAACTATAAAGTATTTGTGTAATGTTATAGTATGAACATTGCACTTTGAGTACTGTTATAATTGTGATGGTCCAGGAAATACAAGAGAAGCAAGGGTTTTATGGTGATATCTTTTAATGGACCAACTATATAGGTGACAAATAAAGTCAGGGAATAATTACAGCATTATTCAGGGAGAAAAAGAGAGATTAGTTTTATGAAAATAGTTAGGGCCCAGTCCTGAAGACACTTCTGGAAATAGATTTCTTGGACATAAGGGGTGGAAGGGAGCTCGGGAGATCATCGAGTCCAGCCCCCTGCCCCAAGGGCAGGAAGTCAGCAGGGGTCAAAGGATTTCAGCAAGATAAGCATCCAAAGGAATAAATGTTTCCTTTTTCTATAGTGATCAAATTTACTCATAAGAGTATATGCTTGTTTGGTTAGGACCCTTTTTCTTATAGATTAATCAAGAATTTGTGTTTTAAGAAAAACGTTCTTTAAAATTGTCTTCCTTCCTTACAACTAATATAAAAAGCTGATCAAAGAATAGGTTTCTGAAGGATAAGATATGCCATTTATAAGTAGCATTTGTTTGTGTGTGTGTGGAGGTTTCATATACATTAATTTTGCTCATAATTCTCTCTATCCATGCCCACAGACTCCCCATTTAATCTAAGAGATTTATCCTGGAAATGCAATTTCATCAGGGTAACACTGACAGACATTTTTAACTAGAGCAGCATAAACAGCATCTTTATAATGCAATGCACATCACACTGAATGCTTGAGATGTAATAAAGACAATGCTCCTTCAAATTCTCCCTTTTTAAAAAAAGGTGATTTTCATTATTCCATTCTCCTGAATTCGGAAAAAGGAAAAAAAAGAAAAAAAGGAAGAGAAAGACAGGGAGAAGAAATAGAGATACACCTCTTTGTACTGCTACTTAGATGTGAAGGTTAATCATAAAGTGCAGGGCTTTTTGAAATGCTCTGAATGTAAAAACGAGACACATTCAGAGCAGTCTCATAAATGGAGCATTCTAGTTGAAACTTTGAGAAACGAATTTTTGGTTCTGCTTCTCTTTACTAAGAAAGAAAACATAGTGGCCTTCTGGGGCAGGATCTTTAAAGATTTTCGATGAGATTTATGTGGCAGAAAGCGCTCTCAGAGACAAATCAATATAACTAAGTACAGCGCTCTCATACAATCACGCTGATCAAGAAAAGTGGCTGAATCATCACAGGGCTGTCATTTTCTCACTCTCCTTGTGCGGGGGTTGCCTAGGGTTTTTCACAACATTGAAACAATACGCTGTGAATGACAGCAGCCAGAAGCAGTAGGGGGCCAACAGGGAGGTAGCTTGAAGTCAATGTCAGCCCAGGAAATAGCAACACCACCTTCCCCAGTCTGCTTTACTGCTTATATTTGGGGCTTTGAACTTCTTCCAGCCGCCACTCTCCTGACGATTAAAACACATTCCCAGGTTGCAGCTGCCTCTTTGCTAGGAAACCATTATTACTGGCGTTTGAATCCAAAGCTAGAGATTTCAGGGATACTGTATGTGGTGTACCCACTTACATATTTGTTAAACTCCTTCCAGCTCTTCTCTTTGTTGTTTTATGGTTCTCCTTTAGCCAGATTTTGCACAGCCTATTGGGAAAGACATGCAGCATAGCATTAGCTTATTCTCACTGGTAAGAATTAACATCTTTTAAATTCAGGCATATTCCTAAAGCTGAGAAATGCTATGAGATGACTAGCAAAAAACCCCCTCTTTTGCCTGTTAAAAAGCTGTAAAAAGTGTAATTATTTTTTCTGGTAACCTCATTTCCTATGACCTCTTTTTCTCCTCACAGCCTGCCTCTTCCTAACTTCCTAGCTAGATTGACTGAGGCAGAAGCAGATCAAGCAAATCATCCAGGGTCGAGCAGCTGAGTTAATAGCTCATTTGAATTAATAACCAGGATGTTTTTAATTCTCAGTCCTTTGCTCTCTAACCATTAGATTAAGTGACCTTCATCATACCCTTTAGTTGGGTTTTTTTTAACATCAGTTTAATTCTTATTGCACAACATTATTGCCTCTCTTGTTCTGCTTTACATTACTATGATAAGACATTGTAGGGAGGTAGTGTGTAAAAGCCAAAGATATTGAGGCAATAGTGTGCTAAATATTGTACGCGTACATAGCAAATGAGCCTGCTGAAAACACAACCATATTTTCAGAAGTAGTTAGGTACCTGGGGATGAAATCAATAGGAGTTAGTTACCTCAATAGGCTCAGTCATGTTTGAAAATCCACTAGATGCCTATCTACATATTCAGGTGCTTAAATTACATTGAAAAGCTAGTTTCATAGGTGGCAAGATAATGGAAGAGAAAACATTAATAAATTGAGCTGCAAGTGAGATTAGTCTTTCTTTACTAGCTGTCTGGACGATGACAAATCAGTTGAGAAGTGAATACATATGCATGCGTGCATGTACCCCTCCCCCCACAACACATTGAGAAAGAATTGTAGAGAAACTTAGCAAAACTGGAAAAATAATGCATCTACAAAGAATATAAAATCAATAGTAACGTAGATTCAGGGACCTGGTATTGGAATATAAAGTTCTACTGGAAAGCAACAGGCCTCAAGTCAACAAAGTAGACTAGTTTGTAATACACCCATAGCATATTAAAAATAATAAATGCATCAAAAACTAGCTAAAATACTTCTGTTACTTTTAATGGCAATTTATTTTTCCATTTGGAGATGCTTCAGAAAGGATAATTGCAAAGATAAGTGACCAAGCCTAAGTGGTGATAGAAAAGACCGGCAGCATACAAAATACGATGGTAGCAACTTTCCAGTTGAAACTTGGTAAGTTATCTATCACAGTGTTGTATTGTGTGAGGGAATGCAGTGAGGAAGATCAGAGACACAAATGCTGGCAACCATGTGGTAAAAATCAGACACATATGCATATATGGAGTTCAGGTTACAGTGGTAAAGCATTAATTAAAAGCCTTCAATATTTTTCCCAGTGCATGTGTTGTAGATATTACATAAAGGAAAAGTGAACTATAATTGGAGAAAGTGACACAGGAAAAAGGATTAGATAGGTTAAAACTAAATCTAGAAAAGAGAAGATTCAGGAGATATATGATCATAACCCATAAATACCTTGAAGGTTACAATGTAAACGAAGGAAGGAAATTTATCAAAATCTCAGAAGATGGCAAAAGAAGAGCAATGGCCTGAAGATAAGGACGCAAAAGTTTAGGCTAAACATGAGTAAAATGTTATGCATAGTAGGCTAACAGAATAGATTCAAAGGCAGTTGAGCCACAATTAATGCAAATAGTTAAGAATCCAGGATAATGAGGGGGGATGATGAGGTGAACAGATCTGGAAAATTCAGGTCATCAGGTTGAATAAAGCAAAAGGCCTTCTCTGTCTATACTTCTGTGATTTGAGTCTGCATTGTACTGATCCTGTTCAGCTGAGCAAAATCTTCCATTTCTGTTATGTACCACACATTTTTCTTCTCATAACAAGCAACTGCTTTGTCCTAATTTAATGCATCCTCTTTCCTGACAAACCATATCAATGATACTTTATTTTCTCTTCATTGTCTTGTTTGACCTCTAGCTATTATATTTTTGTCTTTCCACCTCTTCAGATCATCACATTGTTATTTCTCAGCATATGTCTATACAGCCTCTCCCCTGCGCCTAGGAGTGCCATTATGAAGCATGCCCTGTCTACTTACTCCCACCTTACCTGCACCAACTTCTGTAGGTGAGGTAATAAAATCATGGTAAATCAAGGTTAGAAGAGGCATCAGGAGGTCATCTAGTCCAACCCCTGCTCAAACCAGGACCATCTCCAACTAGATCACTGCAGCCAAACTTTCTCTAGCCAGGTCTTAAAAACCTCCAAAGATGGAGAGTTCACAACCTCTCTGGGTAACCTGCTCCAGTGTTTAACTATCTTCCTAGTGAGAAAATTATTCCTAATATGTAACCTAAATTTCCCTTGCTGCAATTTGAGACCATTGCTCCTTGTTCTGTCATCTCCCACCACTGAGAACAGTCTCATCCTGTCCCCTTTCAAACCTCCCTTCAGGTAGTTGAAGGCTGCTATTAAATCCCCTCAGTCTTCTCTAAACTAAGTAAGTCCAGTTTCCTCAGCCTCTCCTCAGAAGTCCCCCAACCCCCTCACCATTTTTGTTGCCGCCCTCTGGACTCTCTCCAATTTGTCCACATCCTTTCTGTAGTGGGGGGTCCCAACACTGAACACAGTACTCCAGATGTGGCCTCATCAGTGCTAAATAGAGGGGAATAGTTACTTCCCTTGATCTACTGGCAACACACCTATCTATGTATTAGCCTTCTTTCCAACAAGGGGACATCTTATTGTCCACTGTAACCCCCAGGTCCTTTTCTGTAGAGCTGATCCCCAACCAGTCAGCCCCCAGCTTGTACTGGTACATGGGATTGTTCTGTCTTAAGTGCAGGACTTTGCACTTGTTCTTGTTCTTCATGAGATTTCTTTTGACCCAATCCTCCAATTTGTCTAGGTCACTCTGAACCTTTGTCCTACACTATACCTTAGTATCTACTACTCCCCACAGCTTGGTGTCATGTGCAAACTTGCTAAGGATGCACTCTGGGCCCTCTTCCAGGTCACTGATGAAGACATTGAACAAAACTGGCCTGAGGACCGACCCCTGCAGCACTCCACTTGATACTGGCTGCCAATTAGACATCAAGCCATTGATTACTACCCTCTGAGCCCGATGGTCCAGCCAGTTTTTATCCACCTTACAGTCCATTCCTTGAGCCTGTACTTCCTTAGCTTGCCTGAAAGAATGATGTGGGAGACCATATAAAAAAACTTTGCTAAAATCAAGGTATACCACATCCACTGGTCTCCCTGCATCCACAGAGCCAGACATCTCATCATAGAAGGCAATCAGGTTCATCAGGCATGACTTGCTTTGAAATGGGATCTGCTCCATGATTTTTCCATGGACTGAGGTGAGGCTGACTGGTCTGTAGTTCCCTGGATCCATGTTTTTCCCTTTCTTAAATATGGACTCTATGTTTGCCCTTTTCTAGTTATCCAGGACCTCTCCTTATTAATATGATTTTTCAAAGATGATGGCCAATGGCTGTGGAATCTCATCAGCCAACTCCTTCAGCACCCTCAGGCCCCATGGACTTGTAAACATCCAGCTTTTCTAAATAGTCCGTAACCTGTTCTTTTACCGCTGTTGGCTTCTCACCTCCTCCTCAAACTGTGCTACCCAGTGCAGTAGCCTGGGAGCTGACCTTACCTGTGAAGACTGAGGCAAAGAAGGCAATGAGCACTTCAGCTTTTTCTGAATCCTGTCACAAGGTTGCCTCACCCATTTCATAAGGGACCCACACTTTCCCTGATCCTCCTCTTGCTACTGACATACTTGTAGATCCCATTCTTGTTACCCTTCACATCCCTTGCTAGCTGCAACTCCAGTTGGACTTTGGCCTTCCTGACTTCATCCCTGCATGCCTGAGCAATGGCCTTATACTCTTCCCTAGTTATTTGTTCAAGTTCCCAATGTAACCTTAGAGCAGCACATATCCAGGACCATTCTCTTTCTCTCTTACAGGCATGTTTATTGGCATTTACTCCCCATCCCCTCCCCTTTCTTTTTTTCCCTTTGAGGATGGGGTGGAAGAGATATTCTTCCACGCTTTCCTCAATGGCACACAGATTCAGATAGTCTGACATCCTCAGCATCTGCTTTAGACTACTGGATTTCGACTTTGCGTACATTTTCTCTGTGCACCAGGCAGCCATGGGTTGTGTGATCTGTATACCCAATTTCCGGGTGGGCCAGGCCAAGATGGCAACCATAAAGAGCTACAAGAGTGGACTCTCAGGGCACATCCGCACATGCAGGCACATGTAGCTTGTAGCAGCTCAAAAAGTAGTGCAAAGTTTAGCTGGGGCTTTTTGCCTCAGTGCACATACCTGGACATGCACTTTGGTGTGAGGCAAATTGTGCTACTTGGGGCAAAATAACCCTGCTTGGCTCCTCCCACATCTGCACCCAGGGGAAGCTAGAATCAACAGGGGCAACAGCCTGCCCCCCACAGGGGCCATCACCCCCCCATGGCCCATGTGTCACCCGCCTGGCCCCAGCCCCTGCCTCACTTCCCCGGCCCCATTGTTTCTCCACCTGGTTACAGTCCCAAATTGCTGCTCCACCCAGCCCCAGTGTCCCTGCACTCACCAGCTGCAGCAGTGGCTGGGGGAACAAATAGGGGGTAGGGGGAATGAATAGGGAGTTGGAGAACTGAGTGGGGGGCTGGGTGGGCCCTCCCCATGATCCCCTCCCCCCTTCTTCACCCCCTCTGATCCCCTACTTACCTGCCATAAAGCCGGGTCCAGCTCACTGCAGCCTGCACTGCTACTTTCCCCACATGGGCAGGCAGTGTGCTTCAACACTTGGGCTAGGCCAAGCCATAGAAATGCTCTGGCTGGCTACCAAAGCATCTCTCTGGAGGACTTTACCTCTGGTTGCCTTAAGGCATGGTATGGGACCATGCTCTTCCCTGCATTTTTCCCCCAAAGTATTTTTTGACCCCTGGATATCCAGGGGTCTAATTTTGCCCCTATGCTGCAAATTTGCAGTGGGGGAAACATATATTTGTTCCCATACATGCCTCTTTAAACATCTGAAAGGGGTTTGAGATGCTGCAGGAGGCATGTGCACACTTGTCTGGATGCGCCTACAGGGACTGTCCTGATGACACCTTCCACTTCTTTTGGTTCTTAGTCTGGGCACTTTGGCTTTGAGTTGGGCATTCCACTGTACAACGAAAGATGCAGATTTGTGTTATACTCAGCTGTGTTATTTGTGTTACGATTGAGGTAGCATTTTGTATGGTGGAAGATGGCCAAAACAATGTGACCACATGAAGAACTTTGGGTGAAGGGAAACCGGTGGGGATGTATTCAATCTTCTGATTATGATGGAAAATTGATTAATGCTTTCATGTTGAGTTCTCTGTGGGGCCATATGTACTTTTTGCCTTTATGTTTGTAACATTTTTAAACTCAAATTCTCAAGTCTCTCCATACACACACATGCACACAACCTATGGATCTTCCACACTGCACAGTAATTCAGCTTACTTGACCCTTATTTTCTTCTTCTATTTGCCCCAAGTTCTTGTATCTTGAATGTGGTCTAAAACTCCTTGTGGATAGGAGTAATCATCACTGCAATAAAGCTGCCTGTAAAAAAAATTCCAGATTGTCAGTAAAAAAAGTTCTTCAGGTAGCAACACTGGCCTGATCCAAATCCCATCCAAGTCAGCAGAGAGCCCATTCACTTAAATTGACTTGAGATCAGGGTCTATGCTTCTATTCAAGTGTTTGTTATAACAAATGTTGGAGCCTTTAAGAATTCTGAGTGGAATGGTGAGCCCTGTTTTTGCTAACACAGATCAATAAAAATGATTAATTATTAACACACCCTGTATATTTAAGGCCATAGCATACAAAGACATCTTAATTGTTGATACATTTGTCCCCATTATGTTCTTGTGAAGTAAGGATTTTAGAGAGCTGAACAAATGATGAACATTAAAATCATTTAGGATTAGGTACCTTGGCTGCCTACACATGCACTGGTTCGTGTTCTAATTAGAACGCTCTAGTGTGGCCTCATTTTCCCATGTATAAGCTCCCACTTAAGAATGGCCATGTTGAATGAGGTTTAGATAAAACACCCTATGGTCATTTTTATATGTGCAGGGACTTAAAACGCATGATGGTGAGGTGTTTTAATTAGAATGACTTTCTGGGAACCACTCTAATTAATTCATCCCCCTCCAAGCACATGTACAGGTAGGCGGCCCTAAATACTATGAAGGATTTGGGCCTAAGTTAATTTCTCAAGGTCCTAGAAAAACCAATTCTAACTGGCCTCCCAACTCACAGGTCAATACTTTGATCCCAATTCTGTGCAAGTCAGTGCCAGAAAAACCAACAGACTACAATTTTTAGCTTGTTCCTAAAATTGGCCATTACTGTGCCCTTGCCCTTGGCTGTAACCTCTCTGTAACTGCTTTCCTACTGCCTTCCCACTAATTAGCAATTGCCAGAGAAGTCTCATTTCACTTATGAGTCATATATTTTCTAATGGTTTTCTGTGGATTAATGTGTTAAAAATGGAAAGTTTTTGATATTTGAAAATATTCTCACTTAGCAAAAATTGTCACAACCTCTTCTCACATCATCACACACAAAGAATTGGTTGGCTGAATCATCTTGAGACTGGGGGAGAAAGGGGGGCTATAAAAGAGGATATATAAATGTTGACTTACCTTCAGGATCTAGGACTTTGGCATTTGTGATGCATATTACACTTTCTTATATTGTGCATATATAAACAAGTGAGATTTCAGTACTGTGGATCAACTTTCTGAGAACTCTTGAGATTTTGGCATTATTTTAAATTGTGATTTGGGGGTTGTTTTCTTTCTTTAAAAAGACACAGGCTGCTCCAATTTCCAGACTCACTCAGTTTTGGTCTTCAAACACCTATCACCCAAGTCCTAAGCTTCCCCCCTTGTTTTGGGTGTGCATGTGCAGGGTTGTACTTGTAGAAGAACATAAAAATGCAAGCAGAGTGCCCCCATGAGCAGGCACATGTGGTCTCCGGCACCTCAAAGTAGTTGCATGTGCAAGCATTTACTATTATGCTAATTTGCAGTGTGTTAGGGTTTTTTTGACCCAGGGAGAACTCAGCATCAAAAAACACCACCACTGAAAAAAGTGTGGTGGTGCATGCAGCAGCAGCATACACTACAAGAAAGGGAACCTGGCCAGAAAGAGCCAAGTTCTGTCTGCTGGCCAGGCTCCAAGGGCCCGAATGCAGCTGCTGCTGCCCCAGGAGGCTCCCAGGACCCAGGTAAGGCTGCTGAAACCAGCACAAGTGCTGCCCCAGCCTCCCCTACCCACTTGGGGTAATTTGCCCTGCACAAATCTGACATGCAGGGATGTGTGCAGGTGCACACTTTTTCTTGCTATTTTTGTGATAGCAATTGCATGGCCCTGCATTTGGGGACATGTCCAAGACATGCAGTACTGGGTCACACGAAAGAGCATGTAGTGCAGTATCATAGGTGGAGGGAGAAAATATTATTGGGGGGGAGGGGGAGCTGAGCACATGTGCACATGCACCCCCCCATACCCCAGGGGATAAGTTTGTGGAGGGGAAGGGGTGGGGGGAGAAGGAAGGGGGGGGGCAGATCAAGGACCCCATAATGAGGGAGGCAGTGGGTTAGAGGCAGGAGAATGGGTTGGAGTGAATGGGGCCCCAGAGCTGGTGTGGGTCATGGGATGATTGGAGCCCTGGGCTTGTCCAGCAGCGTGGGGAAGGGGGCTTCCACTGCCATGTGCACCCAAGGGAAGGCATGAGGAGCATGGGTCCCTGTGATATGAGCATGGCATGGAGGTGGGCTGCCGCTATGCACTATGATCTGTGCCCCACTGCTGCTGCCTCAGGAGCCTTGCCTGCTGCCCCCAGGCTGCACCACATCCCCTACCTGCCCAGTGGCAGCAGGCACATAATGTTGCACAGTTCCTGCAGCAGTGGCAAAGGCAGCAGGGCGCAAAGCCCCAGCCCACAGTGGCAGCCCACCTCCACACCGCACACAGATTTGGGGGACATGTATCCCCCATGCTTCCCCCAGGGTGTATACAGTAGCAGGAGCTTCTCCCTCCCCCAACCCTGGACGAGCTGCCTGGGGCTCTGATAGTCCCATGACCTGTCCCATTCACCCTAGCCCCTGCCCCTGCCTCTGTCTCACTCCCTCTCCCAATGTGGGGGCCTTGATCTGCCACCCACCCTTTCCCCTTCACAGACTGAAACTTGCCTGCCATGTTGGGCAGTGATCCACACACTGGGCTGCAAATGTCTGAGTCTATGCTCACCCTTCCCTGCCCCCCACAGCCACCCAGAGCCCATGCCCAGGTTGCCCATCAGCCCTACCCACTGCCCCATGTTTGGGGGGCCTAAGCCCCATGAGCCCCAGCCTTCTACTGCCTATGTGCAGTATTGTATATCTCACAGGGGCAGATTAAAAGATAAGGGGAGAGTGTATATGCGGGCTGATCTGCCTCCAGCACCTCTTTCCTTACAGCATGGAAAGGCCTAGAAAGTCCTAATTTTTAGTTTCAGTCAAAAATCCCACTAATGCAGCAAAAACCAGTGCAGCATTTTCCTCACTGGTAGACACATTGTGCACATGGCTCAGCCCAGCACAGTCATACACCCAGTAATCAGCAGCTGTCCTGCACACCAAGATACAACAGATGCTGTTGGAAATACCATCAGCAAAGCAAGTGTAAGCACATAAGCAATGCCATATTGAATCATGCCAATTTTTGGCAGGTATGCCATAAGCTTCACCCACACCCTCCCTAAGTGCTGCTCTGATCACCTTTCCCTGCTTCATCTGCTGCCGCTCCCTGCCCCCTTCCCAATCTGCCACATGCAACACATAGAGGATGCCCATGCCATTTATGGCACATATGCTGCAGGTTGGCCACCCCTGCTTTAGAGAGTATATATACAGGGTATGTCTAATGTAACCTATTCTCTATCGTACCTCCCTAGCATCATGATATTTGAGGATATATTCCTTACTGTTCTATTTAATAGCTCTTAATAGACCTTTCTTCTTTTCTAGTCCTTTCTTGAACCTGGTTGTACTCTCATATCCACTCCCAATTTCTGATGTTCTTTCCCCATTAGGACTGGGGAGAAGATTACAGTAGGCGTAACTGGGTGGTCAGTGACAATTCAGGTCTTCAAGATATGACTAAAGTAGGAGGGCTATTTTGACCGAGTTGGAACATCTCATTTTCGCAAACATTTTCCTCAGAGCTCTTCTTTTGGGGAGGAATTGCTGCAAACATGGTGTGTGATGAATTTAAGAGAAATTCCTGGGTTTTCCATTTTTAGAGTGTCCATATTTTCAGTTTCAAAAAGAGGACACCTGTGTGGGGGAAGAGCAGGAGGGTGCATATGATTATGGGGGGGGGGGGGCAATGATATGCCTATGCCCATGCCCTGCCCGGCCTGCTGGTGCCCCACTCCTGGCCTACAGTACCCTGCCCCCCAGACCATACTGGTGCCCCTCTCTCCTGACCCACATCTCTGTCCCCGCCAGCCCTGCTGCCCTCGAAGAATGCCCCCCACTCCTTCCCCTGCCCTGCTGCAGCCGCAGCACTGGCAGCCATGTGTGCATGAACGCACAAGCGCGCACATACACACACACACACTTACCTGCTTGCAGCTGGCAGGCTTGTGCACAGGGCATGTGATGCCCTGCTTCTAATCACATTTTCCCTTGTCCCCAGCCACAAGCAGCAACTTCCTGGGGCAGAAGCAGAGCAAAATCTTGTACATTTGCTGATATTTTAAAAAACCACTCAGATGGAGATGGGAGGACCCAAAAAGAGGACATGTCTGGGAAAACCCAGACATGTGATAACCCTATCCACTCCTATCTAGTTGTACATTTTAACAGAAGGGTATAAAATAGCCCTAAAATTCTCTCTAGGTTTACCTAATGGGCATATTGTTTTACATCCTTTGTTTTAACGTTAGTGCAAACTTCTGAAAAGAATTTTGCCTCAAGGGTTTAAAATCACAGCGAAGAACTAGAAAGACTTCCTTGTGTTAGAGTTTAAAGATTTAACTCTCTGCTGTCACCCAAGCTGTCAGATAGGAAATGTCTGTTACAGATTTGTAAAAGGATACACCTGTTACCAATACATTTAATATTATTTAGGTGGACACTCATCTGGTGTAAACTGACACTGCATCACTGGATGCAATAGAGCTATGACACTTTACACCAGGTGAGGATCTGCCCACTAAAGTTGGAGCTACACAGGGTCTAAAGTAATTTTATCTTGCTTGAATAATTTATCATTGTAACCTATTTTTCATTAATTTCACTATGCTCTTGTTCCTGTCACTGTTGGCACTTAAACTGTAGCTCTGCTGTGAAGAGTAGCTATGTCAAATTAGCACCTTGTTACTCAGCAGATCTCCTCCCCGTGTGAAGTTAGAGAGAGGGCTGTTTAATTTAGTGAAAAAAAAGTAAGATTTTACTACTTTTTACTACTTACCACCCTGCAGATTCAACACAGCTGCAGGGAGGTTAATTTTTCAGCTCACTTTTTGGCTTGTACATTGAACTGTTAACTAAATGGCAGGACCACTTGTACAATCCTTTAGATGATGCCCTCAGTTATGTTCGCATAACTCTTCTGAAAACAACAGTGTGCCACTAAGGCTAACATTTGTTGGTGGAATCTCTGTTACTGGTAACTTATGGCCCTGACAATTTGAGTAATAAATCCCAGACTAAACCCTGATCTTGAAAACATTTATGTATGTGCCTAATTTTATATGAAGAGGTAAGTCCTGTTTTATCAACAACACCAAACTGAAGGTTAAGCACATGCTTAAGGGGATGAGCATTATGGGCAATTATCTAGAAAGTAAACATTAAATTAGGTTCTTCTAGTTGGTAGAATTACCTCGTGGAGGACCTCTGCTCTGGTAGAAGCCATGCAAATTCAAGTACTTGCTCAGACAGAAGAGCCTCCATATTTTTTTTCAAACAAATTTGGGGGCCTTACTTGTCAGAGCTTCATGTAGATAAAACAGTCTTTTTCCTGCATCAGCAAGACTGAGTACATTTCCATGTGTTTCTTTTGCGTAGATGACAATTCAGCTTTGAGAACACAACTCTTGCCCCTCCCATAATAAAACTGAAGCACTGTAAAATATTTGACAATGTTTGAAAATAAGAATAACAGTGAGGCAGAGTGTAAAATCCAATGTTAAAAGAATCCAAGAATCAAAGATTTTGTGATGGTTGCAGCATAATTAATTACAAGAAATAACTGAGGTTTTTAATTTTCTTTGCTATAAGAGATCAGTTATATATTTACCATCAAACTAAATTGTAACTTTGTGTTAGAAGCCACATTGTCTCTCACTAAGTAAAGGGCAAATGAGTTAAAAGCCACCTGGGGCATCAAATTCAGCCTCTTTCTGGATGTAACCAAAAATATCCTCAACTCTTCCAAAGCAACTGAAGTCCCGAAAGGCCACATTTCTCAGCTTTGCAACAAGCCAACCTATTCAACACAAAGGTCAGTATCATTAAATGAAATACACAAACCAGTGTTTTAGGCAAAAATGACAGAACTGCCCAGGAGACGAAGGATTCGTGCAAATGTCTTACTGGGCCTTTTCCATTCCCAAGGCTTAGATCTTTCTATGCACCACAAACATACTCAGTTGCAGAAGTAGGCAGACAAGAAAAATATAGCACTTAGGTTTCAGGTAAAGTACTGAACAACATAAAACCAAGTGATCAAACTTGTCTTGGTGCTTGTTCACTGAATTCTATTTCCCCACCTTTCTTTCTTCTATTGTTTTTCCTCACAGACTGTGGAATTAAGGATGCTCAACATCTTAAGTCCAGGATTGAGCCCTTAGATGGTTTGCTGTCTGGGCCATGGAACTGAGTGTCCTGAAGCCCCAAGGAAGTACTATAATATAAATACAAGTCAGTGACACAGGAGCTTTTCTTTACATACCTCCACTATTTAGTACTGAATTTCTGGTGTGTTCATATTACCTAGGGAAGCTGTGAAAACTCCTTCCTTGGAGCTTTCAAATCTGGATAAGTTGCTATCTGGCATAGTGTAGGAAGAGCAAATCCTTCATCTGTGTAGGGGATTGGTTTAGATGGCACCTGAGTCCCCTTCCAATCCTAGGATTCTGTGTTTAGGTGAGAGGCAGTCATCACATTTCCTTCAAGTGTTATGTGAAATGGCTGAAACTTTGAGGTTTCTTTGCCTCCTTTCTTGTTCTTCACTTGCTATTTAATTAGTTTTTGTTAGTTCAAGGGAACCTGATAGACTGTTTTTTGGTTACCCAATCTTTGCTGGATTGTATTAAATCATTTGAGGAAACAACCTAATCTTTTCTGTTAAGGTGTCAGAGGCTAAAAAGTTTGGGAGTCAGAGTCCTCACCAAGAGTTGGACACAAACATCCAGTACTTGTAAGAATCAGCCCTAAAAGGTGCTGACTTTCAACTACTGTTAACATCAGTGGTTGTCAAGGGCATTCATCGCTTGCAGGAAGAAGACCAGCACAGAACAAAGGAGAAGGAATACTATTTTTCCCATAGACAATCCTGCTAGCCCAACATCTCTTATGTCCATTTCTGATGCTCAGCTGCATACAGGGGAAGAAGGGAAATAATTCCAGAACATCAGGCAACACTTCCTAAAATCAAGGTTATTGAGATTAATTAGGATGTGATTATTTAACCTCCAACTCTGAATGGTCATCTGACTGCTGAATGGATACAAAGTCCCATTTATCTCTCTGAGGTCTGGTGGGGATGCAGCAGTCAAGACTAAACTCAAAATTGCTGAGTCAGATTCTGCTGTAGTTCCTACTATCATCAGAACAGGGACTGTTTCTGATTGGATGCATACACAATACCTAGTGCATGGTCTCTCACAGTTCCACTGCAATAAGGGCAATATATAGTAATAATTGTTGCTGTGTTTGTTGGTTGCCACATTGGGGAGTAAACCAGGGACTCTCTGAAGTTAAAAGTGTGGTCAGCTACAGCCTGAGCTAAAGAACAAATGCCTGTTAACTAATGCTGACACATTGGGTACAGAGGGGAAGCTCAGACATAATGAAAACCCCTGGTAATGTATTTTATTCCAGTGGTTCTCAGCCTTTTTAGAATCAAGGCACCCCTCATTACACTTGGAAAATGCCAGCTCTTGGAAAACAATAGCTCTTAGTTTTTACTCTTTTTTTGACCAAGGAGAAATAACAGAGTATTTATTATGTTGCAAGAACTCACAAAGACCACAACAGATAAGAATGTTTTTCATGCTATGGATTCCTATCTGAAAGCCACAAACAGCAACCATATCTGAAATCTTTGGATTTTTCTTGTGAATCATGCATGTCAACAGTGCCAGGGCTGCAGGACACCCTCATGGTACCTTTAAAGGATCTCAAAGCAACCCCAGGGTGCTGTAGTTGTACCCTGGTTGAGAATGACTGTTTTAAACATTCCTTTTTAGATTACTTTTGGGAAGAGCCTTTAACTTGGGAAAATGATGTAAAACTACATCATATTCTACCATCCACAAAATTTAGATCTGTACATTCACACAGAAACTAATTTGATATTAGTTAGAAGGCCTGCCACTGCAAACAACCACATAGTATGACCAGGATAATAACTAAGCTGTTGGGAAACTCTGGGTTCTAGCCCCAGTCCTTCCCCTGTCCTGCTCTGTGACTCTGGGTAAGTCAGCCTTCTGTGCTGTTTCCCGGGGATGATCAATCTTTGTTTGCAGCGTGCCTAGGACAATCAGACCCCTAAAGTCAGTAGAAGACTTAACGTGCCATTATAATGTAAAAAAAGTAACACAGTAGTGGCAATTCTACAAACAATCATGATAGATAAACCTAAAATGTTCTGGTGTTTTTTCTTCTGGAAAAAGATATGGCTGTAATGACTCTGGAAATTATATTTCTATCTATCTATATATAGATATAGATATGTCTATATCTATATATATATTCAAATAACTTACAAGGTAATTAAACTCCAGATACCTATTACAGCCATCCTAGAATATTTTCCTTCTCTGTACCTTAGGATATTAAGAAGTTTTATTGCCTCACTTTTACTCCTAATAACACATATCGATTTCACAGAATCTTATCTTTTAAATTTATTTCTTGGTTTTGCATAAAATTCGGATCCTACTGTAGGCTTTTTGTAAAAAAACTATAATTATCTCAAACAAACAGTGCATAACAGTATTTGTACTGGACTGAAAAAAAAATATTTTTTACTACTTACTTGAAAGTGGTTCATTAATTTTTTTCTACCCAATCCCATCAACTTCATAGTGGTCACTTTTTTATTAAATGTTTTACATCACAGTTCAATCTCCCCCAGCCCTTCATTTATGTGCATGTTATACACCAGGGGTGGGCAATTATTTTGGCTGGATGGCCACTTAATGAATTTTGGTGAGCTGTCAAGGACCATACATATAATATCTTTTAAAAGATGTTATTTTAACAGATTATAGATAAAAAGCAAGTCATATTCTAAAAATCAAACATCTACTATAGCATATTTTACTTCAGAAAAGATTATTTGAATCGTTGACAAAGATTATTTGAATCTTTGAATTCTACCTGATTTATCGGGGGGAGGGTGTTGAATAGAGTATACAGATGTAATCGCATAATAGCTCACAATAAAGTCTTACTCTTGTATACTGTGTGTGGAGGATGTGTGGGAAAGTACGTGGAGGGGGCATGTTAGGTGCTAGGAGACAGCCAGGGGTGGGGGGAGGAAAGGGAGGCAGGGTGCGTGTGAAGCAGATATGGCCCACATGGTGCAGTGCAGGTGTGGTCCACCCCCAATCTGGCTTGTGGGTGCCCCCACAACACTGCATGGGGCTGAGCCCTGCCCACTCCTGCCTGAGACAGGCCACACTGTGCTCCCACTCATACCTACCAGATGGTCCAAGCCCTGGCCAGCGTGCACAGTTTCCTGGTGGGGCTGCTCCCAGTGCAATGGCAACCACCCAGGTACTGTTCAGCTTCCCACCACCTCCAGCAGCTCCTTCTCCTCCTCCTACCCCTACTGCAGGCAGGGGGTAGAAGCTGCAGTCAGGCAGCTCCTGCCCCAGCGCACAGGGCTCCAGCTCCAGATCCTGGCTGCTTTCTCCCCACAGGTAACTGCTCATCATGCCGAGTGGGCAGAGGGGTGGAAAGTGGCCAGGAGCTGGACCTCTGCGTGCTGGGTGCAGGAATCACCTGGCTGCAGCTTTACCCCCTGCCCAGATCAGCACAGCAGGAGCAGGAAGAGAAAGAGCCACTGGAAACAGGGAGAGATCCAAGCAGTACCACGGTGGCTACAGCCACACCAGCAGCAGCCCCACTGTGGAAGTTGTGAATGCTGCCTAGGGCCAGGTCTGTCTTGCAGGTGCAGGTGGGAGCACATCCTGGGCTGCCCTAGGCAGAAGCCACAGGCACAGGTCAGATCCAGTTAATTGGTGAGCACATGCTTGTAGGCCAGATTTAATCAGTTGGCAGGCCATGTTTTTCCCACTCTTGCTATACACAATTAGCTGAAACAGATGATTAACAATTGCAGGAATTCACACCACAAGCTGTAGAAAGCATTTAGCAAATTGTCTGAAGTCCTGTCTGGATCCCACAGTGTCTCCTGATATACCCTAGAGTATCCCATTTAACTGCATCATAAAGATTCAGGTTTTATATGTGGTGTTTCATTTTTCTTAAAAAGTAGTCTCTGATACAGATTTAGAAGTAAGCCCTGTAGCTGCAAAGTGCTTAAGGTTACTTACCTAATTTTGCTAAAACAAGAAATTGAAACTACATCTGTTAACTGTAAGTAAAGAACAAGAAACGTTAAAATCAGAGATGGCAGTACTAAAGCCTCAGTGAGAGAGAAAAAATAATATGGTAGCAATGAATTTCAAACTCTTGCAAATAATTGCAGCGTAAAGAATCTTCAGCTTCTGGGTTGTAAGATAGGAAGATTCATAGCCATCTGGGAACAACTCAGTCCTTTGGATGTTAGTTTAAGCCCTAATTCAGTAATACAGTTGCACAAGGTATGCTTGTGCAAGGAATCCTACTGGCTCAGTTTTTGAGCCAGGGAATTAGTTTCAAAATTTGACACACCTTTGCAAATATAAAATGAGTTTGAAATCTTTGGCATGGTTTTTTGTCTTTTTGTGGGGGGCAGGACTCAATATTTGAATAGCAGAAATCTGAATCATCAAGGATGAGAACTGAAGTTGTTTGAAATTTTCTCTTAGATGGAATCAAGTTTATTTTTCATAATTATAACAGAGTTAAAAGGTTCTCATGATACATTTGAAAATCTTTATCATCCCAAGAACAGAAGGCTGATGAAGCAATTTTGGTTGACCTGTCCAGTGAGGTCATTAAGTAGTCTTATCTTCCAGAATTTTAATTGGCTTTCTTAGGAACTTTGTAATTGGATATTGAATAACATTAGCATTTTTAACTGATGCTGGTTTTGAGGAGGGCTGCCTTTTATTTGCCTGTTTAAATATCCCTCTGGAAGCTGAGTTATAACACCTGAATTATAATTGTGGCGAGCAATAATGAGATTTCTTAATTTCATCACTATGTCAGAGAGTTCTGGAACAGCAGTGGGCAGGGGGATTGATGGGAGACAATGCTGCAGAGGCAACATAATTCATTAGAGGTGTTATTTCAGCCTTCTTCTCCACCTACGCCCTTAAATTCATTGAGGCCAGTATTAATATTCTTATTATTTTAGGAAACCATTCAGTTCTGCCACAGTTGGTCCAATACAAACTATTATCTACCAGATCTTGGTTCCAGTATATTCCCAGAAAATCCCAGCTTCAACAATATTACTGCATCAGTTCTGGGCATTCAGACAATGAGATTGGTGCTTCTCCTAGAAGGAACAGAAGTTAATGACTTGTCTATCTATGTGTGTTCCTTTTGCTCCTATTTTTCTTACTCTGAATATATTGCTTTTAGGAAAGTTCCTAATTGATGCTGAAAAGTGTATAGTGTTGGCTTCTACAAGTAGATGCTTAATTCTAGATTCAGAATGAACCATTTTTGCAATGGCACTGTGGTACTATATGGGGTGGGTGGACAAAGTGGGATAAAACCCATTTTTATGGTTTTCTGAGACTGTCTCCTTACCCCCAAAAGCTGAGGTCAGGAATACAGAAAGAAACATGATATTTGTTTAAGGGTTAAAAGGATAGGCCACTGATTACTGCATGTGCTTAGAACATAAGGGTCAAGGATTCAAGTATTTGCTCTTCCTGTGGAAGTCAAGGGGTGTTATTTAGGGCCACAGCCACATAAGTATTTAGGCACCTAACTTCTAGTTTGGTGACTATCTTCCACTGAGATGAAAAGAAATTAAGAACTTAAATGCCTTTGTGAATCTGGGCCATAGTTTTTCTGGCTTAAATTCCATTGTTTTCAATGGGTTAATAGATTTAACCTTTTGTACCTTAGTTGCCTGTCATGGATAATAATGCATATATACCCTTACAGGAGGTATAAGAATAAATTAATTAAAGAGTGTAACAGAAATACAATTGTGACAGAATCTATGAAAGTGGCTTAGGAAATGAGTAGCTCTTAATCAAAGTACAGTAGTGAGAAATAGCATGAAGATTGAGATAAAGGGAAATAAGTGGATTTAATGATATTGACAAAAGTATGTTAGAGTTCACTTTTCTTTCTTTACAAACCTGGTAGTGGTTGGGACTTCTATGGGAGACCCAATGATTGACAGCTCTGTTGAGGAGGAGAAAGCTGCATGGTAGAAGAAATGCTGCCTTCTTACTCTTCCCATCCACTTTCATCTCACCACCTTGTTTAGAACTTCTGAGATGCATATGGTTCCTAAGGATTCAGACATGAGACCATAAGACCACAACGAGTGGAAATAATATTTATCTTTCTTTCCCCCTTGTCTTAGGATGATTTTCCTACTTTAACCTCTTTTTAAAGCTGGTTACATTGTTCTTTTTTGGTGTATTTTGGTAAATGAATCAATCTGGTGCTCCTTTCCCTGCATTTTATTGTTAAACAGGACTAACGGGGTTATCTCTGTTTGGTGTATTTCTTTATGACTCTATGAGAACAGCTAGTGCTTCTGATACCAATGCTAAACGGATTTGGAACAAGAGAGGCTCCTCTTCTTCTGCCATTCAGTTTAAGGTGGCTGTGAGCAGAAGGGTTAGATATGTCCTTCAAAAAGGTAACATCTAAATCCACCTTAGAATTACCTGAGTAGAAAAAGAGCATTGTGTAGCAGAGATACAAAAGCTAGCACATGGAAGGAAAGAGAAGACGGTCTGACTATTAACCCATATGCCCTTCACTAGAGAACCAGCAGAAATCCCTGGGACACACTAGGTGAAGAGCTGATGTGATAATGTAATTGATTATCTTGCATAATATTTTGTTGTAGTAGTCTTAGTAGCTTGGTAAATAAGAAAAAGGCACCAGCTAGAACTCAAGTTTGGAATATGAAGGAGGAAGGGGTCAAAGACATTTTCAAAAGCCATCCACACAAGAGTGTAAAGACTCTTCCTCTTCATAAAATCAAAAGTGGCCAGTACACCTCTTGATGTGTGCTAACTCCCAGCATCTTTGACGGGAGTTTTGATGTACAGATATCAAAGGGAGACTGTGGCCCCGAAATACATGAACTTATTTTAGCTTTCAAATAAGAATTTTATATATCATTGACAGATGGTTTAATGATCAGTTCAGCAGTAAGCATAAAGAATACTGGAATGAGTCAGTGACAGATGAGAATTCTGGCTCCCCTCCCCAACTACCATACTGGCAACTGGTGTCTCCCGAGTCTGGGGGGGGCACCAGATCGCTGATGGTGGGGGGGTCCTCGCAGCAGCTGATCACCAAGCCCAGAACCATCAGCAGAGAAACCAGAAGTGCACTTCCTTCAGCACTTCTGGTTTTCTGGCTGGTGCTTCCAAGGGGTGCATGGCCAATCTTGGGGGGTGCATGTGCACTTGTATGCACCTGCTATGCATAGCCAGTGTAGCCAAGGCATTTTTTTTTTTTTTTTTTTTTTAACTGTAACCAGGAACTGTGAGGTCATTTTAAGCCAACACTTTTCAAATATTCAGAAGTAAGGGCCTGAGCAGAAAAAGTAATGTGGCTAGCAGAAAGCAGGTTGTCCAATTCCTCATCATTACACTGGCCACCTTTTCCTTTAGGAAAATATATTTATGTGTGTTGTCTATTGCTCCCATTCATTCATAGACAATGCCTCATTGTCTGATCTATCAAATTATCTACAATATGATTTCAGTCAAGGTAAAGGAACCTGGTTAGAACGTGATTCATTTTTATAGGACATTCTGTCTCAGATTCGTGCTAAAGCTTTACATACATAAAATAAAACAAAACAAAAACTTCAGCTGTGCTCAAGGTATCACAACAATAATCACCTTTCATTATATAGGAAAAATTACTTTGAACCATGAATAGCAAGGTACAATATATAATCTGTAGAAAAAAAATTAAGTTCCCAAGTTCCAGAAATGTAAAGCATTATACAATTCCACTAGAAAAAAAGGAGATGGGGGTGATCAACACATCTAGAATTAACCCCTCATACTTAAACAATGCAAGCAGGTGGCTTGTAAAACATATTGCCTGTAGTATTAAGTATTGTCTGATGTAGGAAGGCAGATAAGCAGGATCCCCTTTTGATCCTTCTGAATTACAGGAAGAACTAAATTCAATAGCATCCTTAACAGCTGTACTTCAGCTCTACTGAAGTGTGTTAAAAGTAAGTAAGAATACATCACAGCAGTCCTAAAACTAATGGTTTCCACTGCATTGCCATTATAGAAATTTTCAAGGATTTTAAATTTCGTCAGGCCAAGCCTAGGCATAGCAAACAATAATGATGATTAATTTTACACAACTTTTAACAAAATACCTCTTTAAATAAGATGACAACTAAAGCAACAAGACATACTCTTTCTATTTTTGCTTTTAAAAACATGTCTAGGGAAAGCGCTGAACATACACACATTTAAAGAAAGGGAAGATACCAATAACCGTGCCTTTCAGGTCTTATTGGACCCCTGCAAGTTCAAAATATTTCTGCTTAATTTACCTTCAGGCCTTGCCCTCAGAACAAGTCTAGAAAAACAAATGAGACTTGCACTGTAATTTCAGGGTTGGAGTATTCAGGCTTTGGCACACTGAGGCGGGAGTCCCTGATTCAATTCGACAGAGGTTTGGCTCGATTCGGTGGCCGAATCTCCAAATCCAAATTGAATTAAAGGACCCTTCAATCTCTCTAAATCGAATTAGAACCCTCCGAATCAATTTGGAGAGATTCAGTGATTTGGACATAAACACAGCTTTAAACGTTTTTTCTACATATCTCTGGGTACCAGGCAGCTCATGAATGCTGTGATGGTGGGGCGGATGGAGCGTTCCACAGAAGCATGGAGGGCTCCCCAATGCAATTGGCAGCAAATCTGGAAGTGGACCAGAAGCACTTCCAGTCCACTTCCGGGTCTGCCAGAGATCATGCTTGCCCCCCGCACCCACCTGGCTTGGTGACTGGTGCCTTTTGGCTCTGAGGAGGCACCTGGGGTCCCCCCATGAGTGATTGCTGAGCCTCAGAGGGGCCCCCAGCAGACCCGGATGTGGACCAGAAGTAGTTCCAGTCCACTTCCGGGTTCATTGCCAAGCATGCGGGTAAATTGATCTTGAAGCAATGACCTTAAGAAAAGGCCCAAGGAAGGGTTGTTATTTAGGCTGTGCTTTGCTGAGGGGCTGTCCAAATAGACAGAAAATTGCTTTCAAGGAATTAAAAGCTATTCAGTTTTTTCTCTGTGTAACCGAGCTAAAAATACTTAATTTAATTTAACTTACAAGAAGTATAAATGCAGGTGTGTTTAGCAGTTGTTTTTCTAAGTCTGTTTTAATTAACTTTTTTTTTTTTTTAAATAGGATTTCTGTTATATAGGGCATTTCCAGGAGACTTCCTCAAAAAACAGGATCAGAAGCACTGAAGGAAGAAAGACATTGTGGAACCTACACTCCTTTCTCAATCAATGAACTGGGATGGAGGAGTCTGCTCTCAGAGCATCACCATGAGGTTGTGGGAGGTAAACAAAAGTGCGACCCTGAAAGACCAGGACAAGTGTTGAGAGTAATGGTCAGTCACACTTAACAAGTCGGTTTGATATGGCTAACAATGGGGTTTCCAACTTCGACCTTTCTTCTGAAGGGTTTACTGTACCTGAATGTGGATGGGGAAAGATTCTTGTTTGTAGGAATGCTGGAAGCACATACTTATCAAAAAAAAATATAGCATGGGCTTCAATTCAACACAGGACAGAAGGTGTCTGGGGTATGTGTTGAGTCCACACAATGCTTAGCCACATTAGTTTCACCTTCTCCAACAGCAATGCCAACTGCTAGAGCAGCTTCAGGCACTCTGGGAGAGCAGGGATTATGGATGACTTGAAAGTTCTCTCAAGGCAGCCTTCTCCCTCTGCTGTTGAAACCTTGGTAAAACTGAAATCTCTAAGATTAGAGTCAAGCTTATTATTTTTAATGGGAATTTGCCTGCTAAGATTTGTAATAAAATTAGTTGTTTTGACATTTTATAATGATAATAGAAATAGCAGTAAAGAAAACTATGCTACTTACAGATCTTTTGAATTATTAAAAGTATTCCTATATCCTCAGAGTGAGGCATAATAGATGGGAAAATATCAACATACATTGCTGGCCACTGACTACTGTTACTGAAAACCTGTTCAATTACATGATGGGGGTCTGAAACCAAAGGAAATAGAACTCTTGTGTGTTGTGCTGTTACAACATGCATAGTATATACATACATGACAAATAAGATGCAGTTCTCAAATGAGCCAATCTCTAGGGCAGGGGTGTCCAAACTTCTCAAAGATGAACTACAGCAGCATTCAATACAGATCAACTCCTTGATTTATATTTTTTCTCCCTATTCATATGAATTAATGTTTTTCCTTAGGTTCTGAAATGTATTTAACATGCAAATCCATAAATAAAAAAGAAATTACACAACAGGAAGCAGTGAAAGAGCAATGTTTCTAACTTCACATCTCACACTGTAGTTTCAGAATCATGTCCTTTTGTGCATATGGGCTTTAATTTAGGTGGCGCAGAAGTGCAATTGTGTGGTGCAGGTTGTATAGCTTGAATTTTTCTGCTACCCTGTTGTTCATTTCATTCTGACAATGTGCTCTTGGGAATTCTTGTCATAGGCTTTCGAAGTACTTCAGACACCTGATAAATCAACATTACAGAATACCTTTAAAACTTGCGTGAATCAGCTGAAAGAAACTTTCCTTAAAAATATACACTTGTGAGGGTTCCCTGTATGAGACTTATGTTGCCATATCAGATATGTTCTCAACCAGATGTGTTATCCTCACTCTCAAATTTGCACACAAGCTGCAGACGTACAGAATTTGATAGCAAAATATAATCTGCAGTGTGCCACACTGCATTTTCTTCGCAAAATAAAAGCAATAAAAATTTTGCTAGAATGGGAAACAAGGAATAAGATTAACTTTGTAGGTGTAACTAGGCTCAGATTGTACAAAAAGGCAAGCATTTCTCTGCTTCATAATTATCACGTTTTCCTCACAGAATCTTTACAACAATGGCTTTCAAACAACAACTTTTCACATGCAGCTATTATCACTCCCCAAATATTTCTAGAGTCTCAGGTACGTTGTTTCAAACAACAGTCTAAAGACTGAATATTATTATGAGGAAGTTACTATTGAAGGACCAAGAACTTATTAAGGCCCCGATTCAGCAGAATAATTAAACATATATATTACTGTACGCTTAAAGCCTCTGCTTCAGCATTCTGTTGACCAGGTGTTGTAAGTCCTTTTTCTTCTGCAGCACTAAGACAGTGTAATCATGCTGCAGGTCTTTGGCACAGTTGCATTTAAATACTGGAGACATCAGATAAACTCATTTTTTCTTCTTGTAGAGGTTCTGAAATTAAACACTTTATTGGTTCGTACAAGACAATTAAAAACAACAACAATTTCCCCATAACATTTCATAAAAACTAAAATTACTTTTTAAAAGAGCATATGGAGTAAAAACCAAACCCTTGCATGGTACCACTAACAAAAGAAACACACTTTTTTTTTTCTTTTCCTTTTTTGCTAAAAGAGAGATTATGATTATGTATTTGATGTCAACAGGTGCACTTAATTCATCATCTGCATGAAACTAGGTTAGGTCTCCATAGGCCACAGTCAGAGTTATTAAGTAAGTAAATATGCCACCGCTTCCGTGCCTTCCTTTTATTTCCTGGCTTCTTCAGTCTCATCTGGCTCTCTCTCTTGATGCTCTCTTTCCCACCTCATTTCTTTCAACTCTTGTCTGTATTTCCGTTCAATGAACCGTTTCTGATGGGCCATCTGGGGAAAGTTATCTGACATGGGGAGAAATATTTTACATTAATAAGAGCAGGAGAGAAAACAGAGGAAGCTTCAGTTCTTATTTTATTTTTCACTTTTATGAGATGGGGGGTGGTGGTGGAGAGTCACATTGTTTTCACTGTGCCTCATTCATATGTCCTGCATCATAAGACCTTAGTTTCAAAATGATTTCAACATTTGTTTCCTCTGCTACAGAGCACTGCTAATTCTGATGCACTCAGAAATAGTATAAAATGCTGACATGGGAAAATGGACAAGCAATACTTGAATTTCGTATTTTGTTTCTTAGGTAACAGGTGGACAATACTGGAAAGATAAAGTGAGAATATATTCAACACACTCTCAGCAGGGTTTTTTGTTTGTTTTTTAGTTTCTCTCATTCTTTGTAAGCTTTGTACAGATGTTCATATTACCACGATCATTTTTAGGTCAAACAAACACAGGTTAGATAGCCAGAATAATACCAGTGTTCACAATAAGAAAATGACAGCATTGCGCTGAGTTAATGTAACTGCATTTAAAGCCACTCTCAAGATGCAGCAAGTTAAGCCACAATTCTGTGGATATAATGATATTTAGATGAATACTGTGACCTGGATAATTGGTATTTGGCCAAAGATCAATTCAGCCAAGACCAACCTGCTAAGGGTGGACGGGGAGTAAACAGCTGGGGGAGACAACAGAGGTGATATCAACCCTTCTGATTAAAGGCATTTGTCTGTCAATAGTCATCTAGGTTCAGTTTCAAGGTAGAGCTTTTATAAAATCATTTTACAAAACTGACTAGAATAGTCTTCAATTACCATGACAGCACAGCTGGGAGGATGTGACCTTACTGTTCTCCATCCATGCCCTCGTGACCTAGACTATAGCAGTGTGTTCTATCAGGGCCTATGCCCTGCATATGTTCAGAAATGATACAAGAAAATAGAATCCAGCGGCATATAGCCAGCAGTGAACCTCAGTGGGATAATATGGTTGTAGTGTTCTGGGATTTGCATTGCATACTATGTCTAGGATGAATTTGAAGATATTAATTTTGACATATAAAGCCCTAAACCAGCCTTGGACATATCTGCACCTGACAGAATGTTTCTGTTTCTGGATATTGCTACCACAACATGATGTCCAGAGAGGCACTCATGGAGAGCTTTATTTATAAAGGGTGACAGCATGTGTGTATTTATGTGAGGAATTTGGAAAGCGTGTTGTCCAAGAGCACCTCTGCACCACGTCTCTGGTCTGAAGCAATCTGAATTTGCTAAGCTTCCTAACCAATGGAAGAGGCATCTAGTTGGTGGGACTCCTGGTGGAATGGGATGAAATGTACTCTATTGCTTGCTTTGATTTATTAACAAGAACATCAACAGGTTTTATTATGTTATGCTACTGGGCATCATTCCTATATAAATAGAGAGCATTTAATTATCATGGCAACTACAGCTTGTGTACAGATATCTTTCTGTATTTAAAGATGGAAGCTATTTAAATAGGTAAGAAGCCCACACAGTTTAAAAAGAAAAAAAAGAAACTGTTAAACATCTTTAATAGGGTTCTGGAGGTTTTTAATTTAATTTGCTGTGTGTACCATAAAATAAAAACATAATTTTTACTATGTAACCTGTAATTTATATTTAATTCTCAATTAATTTGATGGTACATAGCCTCTACATATTTATGCACCATTCATGATGTAGAGGATAGAAAAAACCCCCTCAATCCTTTGAAGTTTTTTTAAATAACACTTAAGGCATGACAAAGTCACACACATTACCTCTACACAGTCCCAAAAATATTTGTCTTAAAAGATCTTTAAAATATTTAGTTGGCAAGGCTTGAATTTTATGGATTGTTATTACTGCTGTAAAAGTTTTGAGGAATGGCATTCTGAAAGACAATGTTAAGAAGCAAAGATTTTGTGTATGCATGATCTGTCCATTGTTGATCATTTGGAAAGGATAGCTGGATTCTAGAACTGCTATGAAACTATTTTAGGGCAGACCCTTAGCTGTATTAGAATGATACGTCTCCACTGAAGACAATTTACAGAAACAGAGAATCTACTCCTGTGTTCTGGCCCTTGCCTCTTCAGTCAGCATTTAAATCATTATATGCAAGTGTAATACACATCCAAATTAATGCTTAACATGAATACTTGCAAGCATGTATTTGTGTGTGCATCTAGTTAGTCATTTAATCACTTGTGAGTTCCTTACCATGGAATGCCACTGCGGCTGTCATGCACATTAGCATAGGCTACTTCTAGATCTCTGCACAAGCAACGAATTTACCAACTAATTGGGGCCAGGTCTTGCTGAAGCCCTTGTTTTCATGCAGTTCTGAAGCCCAGGGAATGAATGCTGTTGCTGTTCGCTTTTTCCCTCCCTCTCTTTCCTTCTTAATTCAGCAGCAGGGGAAAAGAGGGAAAGAACAGCAATGGCAGTGCTCACCCTCTGGGCTCCAGAGCTATACTGCTCGAAAGCAAGGACTCCTGCCAGACTTAGCATCAAGAGCTCACATGTGACACAACCAAGGGGAGTTGGGGGGGCACTGTTCTGCCACATCCACTCTGGATCTGCCCCTGCATAGATTCTCTATATATTGATTGAAACAAACAAAACAAACATGCATGCTACAACAGGAATGCACCTGCCATAGCAGATAACTTTCCTAGCAAACTAATCAAATCTGCCTCGTTGCACTCTGAAGTGAGGAACTCCCAAGTTATTATGTGCAATGCAACAGGGTAAGCCTGATATCTTGGAGAGGTACTGAAATAGCTACCTTTAAAAAAAAAAAAGAAAAGGCTTTGGGCATTCTATAAACTACTTTACCTTTCACAAAGTTCTATGGGAAATATTAATGAGCCAATCTGTAGCTTAGGACTTAATGGGATTTTGCATATATTCTTAGTTCTGTTCCCACAAAACCTGTACTACACTCCATTAAAACCCAACCAAGTACAGTATTTTCCTTGAGTCCCCAAGAAAACCCCTTACATTTTTCAAGTGCGTCCATTGCAGCTCCCATTTCTGCTTGTTGAATACTGTCAACGCCAAACAAAAACATGTTAAAAGTTAATTTATTCTTTATGGTATAGAGCAAAAAGTTTCCCAGAAGCTGGAATTCAGATTACCCTGATGCAATCAATTCTTCAAATCATCACTGTCAGGCTTCTAAGCATAAATGTGACAATAATGTAAGCATAAACAAATCATTTCACAAGTATAACATCACAATTCCAATAGCCCAACGTTAATCTTAGATTAATAATATTATTAGACTATGATCGTTCATAATTCTTTAGTAAATCAGATATTGTACCCAAGAGAAAAAAATTGAAGAAAAACTAAGGGATCTGAATGCTAGAAAATCAATGATACTTCTATAAAACAAGAAGTATGTACCATTCTCTAAGACCATTATGAAATATTTATTCCTGTGCCAACAAATAATAGAAATGGATGGATTGCTCATAGTCCAGGTACAGACATTACACTTTTACCATTGTAAGTGATCGGAAACCTGTCTATACCCATAACAGAACAGAAGTTCAGTGCACAGACTAATTTAAAAGTGGCAGAACCTGGTAAGATTTGCCCCTTTCAAAGATGAACGTGTATTCTGTTTGCTACCAAACTAAACTATGCCGCTTACAGAAAACCTTGCAACTTCATTCTTTTTAAATGTCTGTACCTAGCCATAGCGATCAGTAAAGGGACATCTTTGCCTCTTAAATTGGGACTGTCCAACTTCTAAGCAGCTTGGGGCTAAACAGATGAGCAGAGTGAACTGTTTACAGATATTAAGACATAGTCTCATTAAAGATAAAGCAGAGAAGAGGTTGCAGAGTTGCTACTCATACTACTTCTGTGGTTAACGAGAGTCCTCCTGAGTGCCCACAATAAAATTCACTTATTAAAATCATTTAATAAAGTGTTACTATACCTTGGGCCTTTACCACATCCTATTCGTTCTCCTTTGAAATAAACAGCCACCGTGTATGTCCTGGCATGAGAAGGTCCCACTGTCTGCAGAGTCCTGAAATAAGAAAGACACAGTGTGCTCTAATGTTTGCTCATGGCATTAAAAAATAATCTGTTTGTGGAATATATAAAGCTTTTATTCTATTCAGTCCACTTAGCAAGATTAGCAAGACACAACATAATAGGGTTGACTGCTAACTTGTATACATAACTTTAACTGGAAGATAACGTAAGTTTGCGTGCAATAAAACCAAAATATTTTCATACACTTTATCTTTGTTAAACATTTTTTTTTGTTTTCCACAGGCCCAATTTAAAAAACAAGCCATGATCTGTAGGCAAAAATTCAACAATGCTTATACAGTTGCTTCACTTCTGTGCATCCAATCTGAGCTGCATGCACAAGTATAGTTGTGGACCAACTAAACCAAATGAACCTATGTAATGACCCATGAAATCTGAAGAGATAAGAAGCTTTGATGGGGATTTGATATTAGATATGCTGCTTCTCAATGTGGCAAGTATCACAGTACAAACAACTTGTCCTACCAGCAAAGGAAAGTTACAGTTTCTGTCACTTACGGGACAACCTTTCCTTTGAGTGAGAATCCATGATATGCATCAGCAACCACCTCAAGGGGAAAGAGATAATTCCCTAGCCACACAATGAATCTGCTTCTTCTATCTTTTCCTTCCACTCCAAATCTCTCCTCACTGTCAAGATGAGTTCTGTCCGCTACCCTGTTTTTTTCTGGCAAGAATTGCAATTGCACATCAGTTTTTAAATCATCTAACCAAACAAGTCTGCATCAAGGAACTCTGTAACACCAGATATAAACAAACAAAACCCACCGCACAAAACGACTGACTGCAGTGAAACAGATAACCCCAAGGGAAGAAAATTTAACAAGATAATAGGAAGATAACTGTTTATGGCTAACTCTGAACCATAGTACAAAAATAAATTTATCATCATAACAAAACAAAGCAAACATTTGGTCTTTGGTACTCAGTGGATTTTAACAAGAAACGGGAATCATTTCTTTTGAATCTTTCTCCGTCTCTCAAGATAAGGGAGTAAGCTCTTAGATAAAGGTATTGAAAAAGCAGATGTGCAGAGCATCAGTTACTGTATAACAGCAATCACATTTCTAAAGTGCACTGATTTTTCCCTATAACCCCCAGCTCCATTTCATCTGAAACTTTACTTCAGTAAACATGAAAAATGTACTGGAGTTTTCATTCTATACACAATTTTGACATTATAAATAACACCGATAATAAAAACCTTGCTTTTATAGCATCTATCTATCTTTTCTCTAGGTAGTAATATTACACCTGTCATTGTAGTACTTGAGTGGATGTGAAAGTGCAATACAAACTATGAAATCTAATATCTTCCCTCTGAAGTATATATTATTCCTTTTTTACATCTGGGGAAACTGAGGCACAATGTTTAAAAGGCTTAAATGATATCATACTGAAAGTCTGCAGCAGTCCCAATAACAGAACTCAGGTCGCTTGACTCACAGCCAAGGCTTGATCTAAACCAGTGGGAGCCAAACTTTTTGACTGGCACACCACTCCATCCCCTCCCTGAGTGCCATTCTTATCTTTTACCCCTGCCTGATTCCTTGCTTTGTTCTATTTTCTGCCTGATCCCTTGTTCTGCTCTCTGGTTCCCTGCTTTCTGACGGATCTACTGCATGCCAAACAAAGCAGCTGAGTGTGCCATAAGTAAACATGTGGACCATGGATTGGGCAACCCTGATCTAAACAATTTTCCTTATCCCATTCATTGAACTTCTATATTCCAAATACTCTTTTCCATATTATTAGATGTTATTCTAAACCAGGGCTGTCCAACTGACAGTCCACAGGTGTTGAACATGCGGCCTATGGACCTGTGCAGCCACCTTTTCTGCTGCTGCCAGCCAACATGGCAGGGAAAGATCCTGAGCAGGCCACCACCTCAGAGTGTACTGGTGAGCCTGAGTGAGGGCCATGGCCCTGGCTGTATCCAAGTTGGGCTGCCCTGTTCTAAGGGAAAATTCAGTTAAAATGTAGTGTAAATGCAGAGCTTGATGTAATATAAAAGGCATTATATTTGTTAATTCAGCCCTGCAATTGTTAAAACACACGGAGCAGAAAACATTGGTTCATCAGTTCTACTTCCAAACACAATGAACCTGGATGATTTTTTGTGTCTTTATTTTGGAAGCAGGCTAAATTATTTCTTCAAACAAATCGCAGAACAATGTGCATATAAGACGTACTGAAATGGATTCTTAAAACAAAGCCAGTGTTTGGAAAAGAGGCTCAGAACCTGATCACAACTTGCACTAAGTAAAACAAAGCAATGGTTTTTATAAGTAATATGTAGTTCCTTACTTGTATAAAGGAATGTCTGGCTCTTTTCCTTCTGTTCTGAGAGTGAGGCAACATTGCTGAAGCTGGGATTTTGGGTCATTCCAATCCTGATTTAAAATGAACTCCTATAATAATTCAACAAAATAGCTTGAGAGCTTGTAGTAATCACCCAAATCACACTGATTTTTAAAAAAGGCAAAATAACACGAAAGCAAAAAAAAAAAGATTGATTTTACCTTTAACCGTGGAAAAAAGCACACGTTCATGAAAGTATGAACATATTCCAAATCCTTATCAATGTAAAGTGCAGCAATAAAGGCTGAAAAATAAAATATTTAGACATTACTACTCATGGTAGAGTAGTATAATGATCCAAATTTTGTAGCACTATCACAGTATTTTTGAGTGCCCTTAAAGCATACCAAATTAGGCTTCACAATACTGCTATGATGAGCCCCGTATTATTTCAGCATACACAGGAGGAAACTGAGTCAACCAAGAGGTTAAATAACTATCCCAAGTTCACACAGAAAGTCATTTACAGAGCTGGGAACAAAACCCAAATCCTAATCCTCTGATTTAACCAGCAGACCATGACTTCTTAGAAATAAATCTCTATTGGATACTGTATAAATGCTTAGGTATAAATCACCATTGTTTGTGAACAATTTCCATTTACTAAAAGGATTTGGCAAGAGTCAAAGGCTCTAAACTTCTCACAAAATGTATAAAATTGTACTGGATATGGGATTAACTTGCTTTGAACAATATTTATTACCATTTTACTTGCCTTGGAAAGAGAACAGCAAACGCTTTCGTTAAATGGACTGAAAGGTCATTTAATTTCGTGCAGCTTCCTCTAAGTGTCACTGCTTTTTTGTGGAAATAGACTTTTGAAACTTCCTATTGGAAGACAGCTCAGTGAAGCACACCGATACCCCTGCACTCAAGGATTATTTTTGCTTTTCTTTTACCAATAACAAGAGCATGTCAATCACAAAAGCCTCTGCTTCACTGGAACTCCATACCTTCTCATTCAGCTGCCAATGAGTCCTACTCTTATGGACATAATTTTGACCTAGGCATTACTGAGGTTATTCATTTCTGAGCCCAGAGTTTTATAACTGCAATTATCTGGAGGGCCCTATTAAAGCTACATAAACGAATAAGCATTGGATTGCATCTGCAAATCATCATCTTGCATCTTCTTCCTGTACACAGAGAATGTACAAATGAAAGCTAACATTTGAAAATCTGTCCCATGAAGCCACAGGTCTTAAAACAGCATAATTCAAAGAAAACCTGAAATAAGATATGTATTTTTAATAATAAACTTGTTTTAAAAAATGATCTGCTGAAGAAAGACTTGAGGAAAATGGCTAATGTATTTGCTAAATAACAGCTGGTAGCTCCACGTTAGCTCAGTATACTCATAATGTTACTAAGTTACAAAGACACTTGCCCCATTTTTCAAAGGCTTGTCTTTTTAAGTATTCTTTTACAAATCTGGTTAACTTTCTGTATCAGCACTCACATTCCAACAGATCGGCCAAAGTCTTAGTCCGAAGAGCCACAGGCCTCTTGGTCTTGTCATTAGTGATGGCAAATTCTTGCATACCCAGCTCTTCTGCTACTTTAGCCTGTGTCCTGTTGTTCACCAAGGAGCTTCGCAACAGCTGTAAACACAAACCACAAATTTACAATAAATGATATTAAATTGGACTAGTAAAGCAGATTGGTTAAAACCAGCTCTTCAGTCTTTCCTCTTCTGTACCTAACTTATTTTAGGTTCTGTCTATTCTCCTTCCTTTTGGACTTAATGCATTTCTCTTCTTAGCACACCTTAATTCACTGATTCCCAAAGGGGGTGCAAGATACCCCTGCATGAGGAAGCAAATGCTGTCTTCCCCTGTCCGGCCCCCTGTGCTTGGCTCAGCTACTCCAACAGCACCTATGGCTGCTTCTCTGGGGACTGTTGCTGCTGTAGCTCTCTTCCCCTGCCTCCAAACAATCCTTGTGTCAGCTTCCCTCCAATGCTCCTAGCAGCATGTTCTGTTGTGAGCAGGTGGACAGGCAGATGCACAAAAGGAGCTATGCTTTGCAACTCAGCTTGCACTTCACTTTTCCCATGTGCCTAGGGCCGGCAGGAGGGACCACAGGGGCGGTTGCTGGCATGTGAGACCCTGCAGGAGTAGCCGCAGCAGTGAGGGCTACCTTTGCCCTCCTGAGGTACAGATCATGGGCGGCAGGAGGCAGACAGTGCAAATAGCAGGGCACAGTCTGGCCCCCACCACCCTTAAATGGCACTAGCTAGATCAGTGACTCAACCTTCTTGGCCTCAAGGCCTTCTCCATATCTTTTCTGAATTTAGACCTCAGTGACTTTCAACTGGGGTGCCAGAACATTAGAAAAAAATTATGGAAGGGTACCTTGAAACTAAAAAAGGTTAGAACCACTGGTACAGAGACTAATTCTTTGCTTAAAGAAAGGTATATTTGGTGTCACTTTTATAACTTTTCAGATGTAAGAGTAAAGTTTGCTGCCAATTTTAATCTGGAGAAAAGGTGTACCCTAGGCATTGAAAGTTTGGGAAATACTGCCTTAAATCTGGAAGTGTTCTTATGCACGTTCCATTGCTGGAGATCTCTTTTCATTGCATTAACCTCACCTCCAGGGTCTGTTTGTGTCCTTTCTTCCTACACTTTTATTCCTTTTTCCTGTGATAGGCCACTCTACTTACATGCAAGGAAAGGAACATGTTGAAAACCAAATAATAAGTAATGGCTGCATGGATACAGCAACACTTAACAATGGACAAGCCATAATATGTTCCAATTGAGTTGGTGGGAACAGCAGCAAGTAAATGTCTAGGGTTCATTCTATCCCTATCATTCTATTTGTTTGGTGAGTTCTCAGAAATTATCAGGTATACACAACAAAATTATCTGGTAGGAAGAAGGGAAAATTATAAATGTTTCAGCACAAGTATAAATAAGCAAGCTCAGTGTCTTGGAGTCTATATAGGCTATCTACTGTGTACAACCGAAGTCTATAAATACTTGCTCCCACTGTAAAACAAAAATGCAGTCTATGTTAAAAGTAATACAGTCTAGTGCTACACAACTAGCAAAGCTACTAACTATTCCAGGGATGAGCATGCCAGAGTAGGGATAGAAATTCCTGACTAGATCCAGCTGTGTAAGTTAGCACAGAAGTTGATCACCTGCCCTAGTGTTATAAAATAAGACCAATTCAGGAGAGAATCAGGTTATAATAGCTGATGACTGAGCTGGGAGTTAGACATAAGACAGTCTACTTAGACACAGAGCTACACAAAAAACAATTACCTTGTGGAGTTCCTGATCACTGTATTACCTGATCACTGTATTACAGAGTTTTAAAATAGATATTTATAATTAAAACAGAAGTAGAAGCCCTTTTCTTGGAGGAAAAGAGCTCCTTTGCTTAATAATAATATTAATAAAAAAATAGTTCTGCAAAGCTGCACACAGAGCGCCCCCATCTGAGTTCCATGTCACATTTGCTCAGCTTATTAGATACAAGTTTTATGCTACCTGGCTCTAGGGTGTCAACTGAGCTTATGAAAATCAGATTTATTTTCAGTGCTTGATAGTTCATCTTTGACAACAGATAAATAAAGAACAGTATGTTCATAATTTGTTTGGCAATGATGTATGAAGCAGACATTCACAACTTGATCTCCATAAACTAGGCTGATGGCAGGAACAAGAGTATCATTCCCTGCCATTCCAACTTCCTTTTATGCCCTTCCACATACTAATCTGCTTCACAGGATTCACCCTTTCAAAAAAAACAAAACAAAACAAGCCACCACAAATCTAACTTAAACATGGGATCCACGAAACAGGAATGATGAACAACTATGACATGTAAAGTAAAGTGTTCCTATGGGACATGGATAGGGGTTTTTTTTCTTTTTTTGTTCTGTGTTTGCACAACACTTAGCAGGACAGATTTCTAGATATGACTAGGGCTCCTTGGGGCTGTGGACTGAGGTAAAACAACTATTTAACAATAATATTATACATATACGTTATAATATAAATGTATATATAATATATATTATATACACACAATGATATTAATAATGCATATATATATTATTACTATTAAATATCTGTCTATATATACATAGACACATCTACTAGCTAGCTACATCTTTCTTTATCCATCTTTCTATATACATATACATACAATTTGAAGATAGAAAAACCTGCTTTTCATCTAGTCCTGTTATTCTCAATCTTTTTCATATCAGGACTCACTTCCTATGTAGCTGAGATCTGGTGAGGACCTTTTTAGCAATTGGAGAAGGACAGAGCATTTGTAATTCTCTGACAGGCTCAGAAGACAAAATCTGATCCATCACGGAAGTTACAGCTCAGCAAGTATGCTCAACTGTAGTTCATTCCAAGTACACAGTTAACTTTGTCTTACACTCAGTAACTATAATGTTGGGCAATGTCAGATAAGATGCCTTCCTCAATTTCTAACTTAAACTGCTCCTTCTAAATCTTCAGATACTTGTTTTATCCCTTTCTTTTTTGGTAACATATATTTTGTCACTTTCAGCTACTTGAAAGGTGTTACAAACCATCTTCTGTTTCTCTTTCTCAATATAAAGATGATTAACTTTCAAGTCTTTCTTCATACACATTCACGCTGCACTGGGAATCAATCTTGTTCTTATCTTGTTACTATCACATGGACATCCTTGACCAAGTAGCTGAGCACAAAATTCTAGGTAAGGCATTAAGGCGATACTATATAAAAGTGTCGATATACCCCTGTTTGCTCTATCCAAAGTACTCATTACCCAAGTCACTCAAATTTCATTTAAGTCTTCAAATTTAACTATACCCAAGGATAGTACTGCTTTTACTTTGCATGTGTAACACCTTGTGCACTTCTATTTATTTTCTAGTTTAAGAAAATTACATAGTCTAACTCCCTTCCCCAGTTAGCCAATACATTCACTTGCAAATACTCAAGCAGTTTAACAATCAGCAAAACTATCTGCTAAAACACCTGCATTTGCAATACTGGAAGTGGCTCAAAGGTGTCAAAACCTTGGTTCATGAGTGCCTAAAGAGAAGGGGGCTATGTAAACACTGTGAGCAAACAATAATTGGTTACAATAACTTTTGAAATTAAATCCAAAAATGATACATAGCAGCTCTTGGCTGAGAAAAATGGACAGGCCAGAGTAAAATAGATTGCAAAATGTCAACTGAATAAAAAATGCCAGCACATTCAATAGGCTCATAAATATGAATACAAATTCATGTAAGATGTCTATTGAAATAAATCTCTTTCAAACACTTGGGTGTTAAACAAGCAGTCTGCTAGATTCCAAGTATACCAAGTTCATCACTGTGCTTATTAGAGCTATTGATCCATTTTACAGAGAGAACAAACAATATTTCATGGATTTTAAGTCACTTTTTTCTATTCATTGTCTGATACAGAATAAACAAAACTTTATTAAAAGTAGTGGGGGCTGAGGTTTAGATTATTAATCAAATCCAGAATAATTTACTAGCTGTTCCTGTAATTTTTGTCTATCTCACATTTACTCTGCAGGATTACATGATTGATGGCAGCCTCACCGTTAAGTGCCCTTCATGATGATCAGGGAAATGTATGAATAAGTACTCTGTGGCTACCAATTGCATTATGGAGTCACCTAGGAATTCCATCCTCTGATTGTGGCCTCTGAAAAAAACGAAACATCAATGTAATAAGATCAATAAGCACTCAGGACAAAAAAAGAAGTGTTCACGCATGCACGTGCACACACACGCACACACACAGAGCTATAAAGAGTAATTTTAAATGAGAGTCCAGCTCATTTTTAAACACATTTAAGGCAATTTCCTGGTCTTAACCAGATAAATTAAAAATTCAATTGCTAGGCTGACTTTCACAAGAAAGCAAGTAAGTTAGGTACAGTCAAACAAAATTACTAGGTGGCAGATGGAAGATTAATTGAAGAAAACAAGTCAGTAATATGGTTATAAGGAATAAGACTTCAATGCTACAATTTCCTGAATGAAAAAGAGTTGGTAAACTAGTTGCCTTCAGTGAGATTTGGCAGAGGCATAACAAGCAGTTTTTGTACCCTGAATGTCAGCTGGGGCAGTGGTGGCCACTCTTGTGCCCCCCTAGATCAGTGCTCCTGTCGTCTATCCCTAGCTATGCTACAGAGATTTGGCAATGCAGGAAATGATCTGTTCATGTATAACATTAAAAGGACAGGTGTCTAAATCCATTATTGACTCAGAATTGGAGAGCACATCACACATTACTGTACTTGAATTATAGTAGCCTACATCATGGACTCTTGTGTTCAGTGCTGTACAAATATGGAACATACAGATGGTACATGCCTCAAAAAGCATGAGTTTACTTTCTTTTCCTTTCATTCTACAGGCCAATTCAAACCTATTTAACTACTGTGCAACGAATGAGGAACTGATACCTCTCTTAACTCAACTGATGTTGTTATTCAGTGGTGTCCAAAGTGGCTAGCTAACCTGCAGCAAAAAGCAAACATGGGACTAGATAAGATGGCCTGAGAGGCCTCTTCCTGTCCTATGTTTCTATGTTTGTCTACTGTAACTCCAGTCAGGTTGCACTACTGCTTCTAATTAAATCATACAGGGCACGTCTACACAAGAAACATTAACAGGCGTTAGCCTAGTTTACCATGCTGTATGGGCACGCATTTACATGTGCACACCCTTTCTGTGCAGTAAACTAGGCTAATCACAACTAAATAAGTGCAATTAGTTAATGCATAGTAACACAGCTTAGTGCTGGGTCACGTGTACACATTAGTGCTTGGTCTGCCAGCCACTGAGGGGCTGGCCTGAGGCTCCTGCCTGGGAGCTTCTTCTGCCCAGGGCTGGGCTGCCTCTGTGGCAGGCTATAAAAGCCTACAGCAATTTTGTGCCCTGGGGCACACTGCACAGGACCCCTGCCCAGCTCTGAGATCTCTCCAGGGCTGCTGGCTGGCTGTCTCTGACCTGCTCCCTCCTGCTGCTCAATCCCAGCAGTGTCTCCTGTGTTGGCAGGTGCTGTGGCCCACTGCCTCTGCCACATGGCTCCCAATCCCTTGTCTTGCCCTTGTGCTGAATGCCGTTGCCCAATGCCCAGGGCTGGCCACACAGAAACAGCTGCACGGGGGCCCAGAGAGTTGGTGTGGGATGCACCACCAGCATGTCCTCCCCATCCAGGCCTGTCCCTGCATACCTGCACACACCTGACTCTTCCATCCAGGGCCCCAACTACAGCCAGGAGGCGATTGGAGACCTCACGGAGTTCTGGGGTGATGCAGAAGTACAGAGGCAGTTTGCATGGGGCGGTACTCAAACACCCACATTTATGATGCCCTGTTGGGCAGCTTGTGGGAGCGAGGGGCGCTTCTGGTCTGTGCGGTAGTGCCGCATAAAGATCAAGGCCTTGCAAGAACAGCGGGAGGCCGTGACTGACCACAATCATTGGCCCAGTTGTACCTGCAAGACCATGCCCTTTACGCGGCAGCTGACCAGGATTTTGGCACCCTGTGATCCAGGTCACAACCCTGCAGTGTTCACCAGCAGGGGCAGCCTGCCTGAGCCCCTGGCCTGCCCTGACCCCTCCAGAGACAAGTCACTCTAGGAGGTGGCCTCAGGTGTTCAGCACCCTGCCCCACCCACCTCTTGGCTGCTGCATCCACTAGTAGCTTGGGGAGCCCAAGCCATGGCTGCCTTGACAGCTCCGCAACCCCAAACTCCGCAATGAGGAGCGGCCAGCCAGGATACAACTGACCACCACCACCGCCACCTCCTCCCTGGGAGGCAGTGGGGGGCTCTCTTGGCTGAGTGTCAGCCTACTGCGCACCACAGGCTGATGACATTGGATGCAGCCAGCTGTCATTACCAATGGGGAGGCCCGCACTGAGCTTCCATCCTTGCCAGCCCTTGCCACGTGGTAAGTCCTGCACTGGGGGGGAAGGGCCCTCCCAGCCCCCCAGGCCAAATCCTGGCCCCTGGCCCCCATCCCTGCCTGGCCCGTGCACACTCCCATGGCCCTGGGTTCCACCCCACAGCATGAAGAGAGGCAGGACACAGTTCAAAACTTTTAGCAGTCCATGTCCCCACATCTGGGTGGGCATGGGACTCTCACAACACAAGGAAGGTGTTGCTGTCAGCAGCAGAGTTCTCCTTGGCAGTGGAGGGCAGGGACATGTAGCACTGCCACAGGTAATCCTCCACGCAGAGGTAGTGGGGCAGCCCAGGCTTGCCCCCAAGTGCTGTCATGGCTCGAGGTCAAACCAGGAGCTCAGGTATTCCTATGGCACCAGGAAGATCAGCAGCAGGAGGACTGGGTACCCCTCAGCCTGTACAAACAGCTCGTCATGCACTGCCTGGGGCACATACAATAGGAGCATGCTTGGGGTGCAGTGGTGGCATAAAGAGGAGCTGGCTCTCATCAGGGAGAGTAGGGGCATGGCCAGACCCCATCCCAGGTGTCTGGTAGCTCCATGTGCCCCAAGCCTAGGCACCGTGGGCTGTGCAGCAGTGCGAAACAGAGCAGTTGGCCAGCAGGTGGTGGGAAGGAAGGGAGCAGGGTCTAGACCCATGGCAGCACATGCTTCCAGGAGTCTGGTCAGGCCCACTTTGGGTAGAGATGAGGGAGGCAAAGTGCCTGAAACTGGCACCCAACTGCCTGCCAACCCCAGGGGAGCAACTGGGGATGGGGGGCTTGGCCAGTAGCTGCCTGGGCCTGGACCTGCCTGAACCCGCCAGATTTACCTGAGCACCCGTGCACAGCTGACCCCCAAACTAAGGCCAAGCAGTGTACAGCCCCTGGTGCAGAACATCTTATCTCTGAAATGTTGCAAACTTTCACTAAAACCTTCCGCCTCTTCCCTCTGCAAGGCCAACATCTGGATACAGGGGAGAGCCCACTAGCCCTAATAGGGATGGAGGCTCCATGTCATTGCCACTCAGCTGTGGAGCCTGCTGGCTGCACCAGCAGCAGACTCAGGACCACACCCTCCTACTCCAGCACCTGGTGGAGGTGGTGGAGAAGTAGGAGGCACTAGTGCATTCGTGATGGAGGGAGGACTTGGCCCATGAGGAGAAGTGATGGGTAGAGAACACTATCTGGGAAACCATTCAGGAGGATGCACAGGACAAGGCACAGCAAGAGCACTGGGCTGTCATGGAGAGCCTGGAGCAGGAGCAGATTGAGCTTCTCAGGCAGCAAGGGGCCAACCAGGCACAGGCAGTGGAGGCGAAAGACAACGACTGTTGGGTCCTGGACACTGTTCTGGGCCTGGTGGTTGCGTGCATGCCCCCCACTGCTGTTGCCCTGCAGGAGGCCCCCACCTGAGCCTGGGAGGAGGTCTTCAGGTGCCTTCAGCCTACAGAAGCCCCTGGCCTAGCCCCCACCTGAGGTCCACCACCTGCCTGGGCACAACCCCGCCGTTGGTCCCAAGGTCATACACACGAGACCCAGATGTGCCTCACAGGGATGCTGCCCCTGGACTTGGGCAGCCAGAGGCAGAATCGCCCACCCTTGAGAAGCACCCTCTGGCATCACAGCACAGGACTAGCCCGCCATGGTCCCCGGACCCATAGGGAAACAGCCGGGATGCTAGCCGCCTGCTCCTGGGCTTTGTCCCCATGCAGCCTCACCCCACAGCCCCCCCACTCCAGGGCAAAAAAAAGACTGAGGTGTATGGCACCCTCCAGGATGGCCTCCCCAGTGGTGGCCTTACCCACCCAAACAGGTGCCCCACATACCACAGGCTGGCAGGAGTAGCCAGTTTGGCCAATGTCAGGGCCAAGTGAGTGTCAGCAAAGGTGCCCCAGGTCATCCTGAAGGAACTGACCATCTTCCCTGTCATGCTGTACAACACACTGCCACCAGTCCCAGCTAGCACAGAAGCAGCAGGGCTGGAGGGACAGGAGGGCAATGGCAGCCCCAGTGTTAACCTCCTGGATCATCATGGTTGACAGCAGCAGGGGCCTTGGGAGGGCATGTAATGGTTGCTAAGGCAGCTGCTGTGTGTGGGGGAGCTGGGCAAAGCAAGATGGCCATAAGCCAGATGCTGGTGATGGCAGAGGGACAGCAGAACAACTGAGGTGGCTAGGAGGATAAGGGGACTTGTTCCTGGGTGCCAGGGCTAGGAGTTGGGGCAGGCATGGCTGGGAAGTGCAGCTGGGGCAGAAGCGGAGCTCCAACGTGCCGCTTGTGTCCATGCTACATTGCTTCTCTCAACAGAGGAAGTGTCTTGCCAGACAGCATAGAGTGGGGGCTGTTTTAAAGATGGTTGCCAAGTTCTGGCAGCTGGGCCTGGCTTCATTATGGCTGCCAAGTGCTGCCAACTGTCTGCACCTGTAGACACCTGCCAAAAATCAGTTACTGTGCATTAAGCTAACACGCAGTAAATTTAGTCACAACTAACTGCCCATGTAGACATGCCCACAGAGTTGCTTCTTAAAGAAGGGAAAACTGAGGAAATATTAGAGATTAAGAAGAGTTACACATGCAATTCAACTTTGTACTTACAGAGTCAGATGGTTAAACCCCACAGTTCTCAAGGTGAAGGCACGTGCTAGAAGCCTCACATGAGTAAAAATAACTCCAATTGCTTCCTCAAACTCTGTTAGTTTCTGGAGAACTGGAGAAGTCTCAATGAGCTGTCGGTCAGTGTTGGATTCTTGCAGCTGTAACAAAGAAAAAAAGTGCAAACCAAAGAAAAAAGGTTACCGTATATTCAGAGTAAAGATCCCTTCAGAGAACAGCAGTCTACTGCAAAATGGTGGCCATCTGTAAGCAATGGTAGACTGTGCATGGCCATCTCATACTTGGGTTGATGCCTGGATAATCAAGATGCAGGCAAAAGTTCCATTACTACGTCTTTCCTTTAAACTGAAAAGTAGTAACCAAAATCCAAATTCAAAAAGACATTGTTCAGGTAGCTTTTAATTTCTGAAATGTTAGTTGCACAGAGAGGCTAAACTACTTGCCCAATGTCCCCACGCAGGAATCCTGTGGATTTTATTCAAGGTCTTCAAGACGGTGACTAAACCAACCAGATTTCACAAACAAGCAAGGAAAGAGGGCCAGATTTCAGATTTTCCCCAAACAAGCAAGGAAAGAGGGCCAGATTTCAGATTTGCCCCAGTATCCCAGACCCCATCTCACACCAAAGTTGCAGGAATGACTGTGGATCAAGCACTAGAGCAAAAATTTTGCAATACAATTCCTTAATTCCTTACACTTCCTATGATTAACTTAATATCAAAATGGTAAGGCCAGTGAATTATATGCAGAAACTGTTTTCATAGACTTTTTTCTAGGTACAGGGATAACAGGAAGAAGTCAAAATGCTACCTCTCAGTAGATTTATCTTGCTGTAACTCCAGTCGTATATCAAATCCAAGCCAAGGAAAGGAAAATGATTAATTCTCAAAGAGTCGGAGGCTCATTATTTACAAAAATTCACAAAGGCAAATATATATGTTCATCTGGCTACTTGTTAGTAAATTTTCTAAAGGTGTCAAGACAGCTGAATGCTATGAAAAGCATCTTCGGAAATAAAACAGAGCTATGAAATTTATTATAGAAAGGGACGCACTTACTTGGAGTGGGTGTAGAGGATAATTAAGCCATACATCCCGCAGGTCCTGCAAACATTGAGAGATGCCTTTAATGCTCAGGGGAGTCATTTAACAAATTCCACAGTACTAAATAAAATGTCATTACTTGAAATACTGAACTATTTCAGATGCTGACTCTGCTTATTGCAAATTCAATACTGCTGGCAAACTAATTTTGAAAACAGTGTATTCACTATTCAAACTGCCTGTAGTTCTCCCAATTAGCTTATGTCAAAAAGGCAGAAAAACCTTTGAACCAACTAAAAACTGGTTTAAAAAGTTAAAAACCCCCCACATATAATTTGTTTAGGTTGTTGGTCTTACTCATTTCCACAACTTCTCAGCATCCAGTTTAAATGTGACGAAAAGCTAAGACTAAGAAAATACTGTATTTCATGTTGGTTTCCTTCATTATAGGCACTCAACAGCATATAAACACTGAGTTTTAGTGCACTACAAAATAGTTTTATTTCTAACAAACATTATTTTTCATAGGCCTACAGACCTTACAAAAAAACAAAAACAAATTAATTCATTCCTGGGCACTGCATCATTTACGTTGCAGTTAATACCTAAATACCCTCGGCATGTAAGTATTAGGTCTTCCTTAAACATGTAAGATGACCAAGTCCCAGCCCTAATTTGGCAGTAGTGGAGGGATGGCAGTATTAACTGCCATCAAACCCATGCTACCAAATCTCTAAAGCTATGGGAAGCCTTCTGGGCCAGATGCCATGGTTCTGCTGATCTAGCCTGTGGGCCTGGGGTTTAAGCATCCCTGTTATAAATGAACCACACTTTCACTCTCACTGGCCTTCTACTTAGTCTTTGTGCAGTGGTTTTCAAACATTATCTATGCAAGCTCCCATGGGTATGTAGTGCTTTCCCAAAGAGTACATGTCTAAATTTTAATAATGGCAGTGAAGCTTCTGATTGGTCAACACACAGTGAATAATGGGGCTGCCACATATTGATGTCAGTGTCAAGATCCTTCCTAAGTAATAAGCAACCAGAGATGTGTCAGACGTAGGGGTATGAGCAGCAATATTTTCCAGGTAAAGGGGTACACGACTAAAACAGTTTGAAACCCACTGATCTGGTATATTTTCCGGGTAGCTACTATGTAAATGTAAACAACATTTTCTAACATGGAAGAGTACTTAACTATACAGCTGAAACACCGTTCTAAGAATAGCCGGAATACAAAAATATACTTCCAATAAAATTTTTAAGATGCATCTAAAACTATGTTTTTGTTATATATGTAGGATATAAAGATAACAGAATGGTGTGATGTGATATAACAATTCTATCAAGAATGCATGTGCATGATCTGTGCAAATCATTTACAGCTGTCTTCCTTGTGGAAAAAACAGGCCATTTCATAATCATACTAGGAAAACCATGCACTCATGAATTCCCAATTTTAGTTATATGTTACATAAAACAAAACAGAACAAAAAAACTTGACATTTAAAAGATTTTGAGATTGCAAAGGCAAACACTCTGGAATTAGGAAATGGCAGACTTAAGGTTTCCGTTGACTGCTACCTTTTACTGCAGATGGTTTTTTGCATGTAATCTCCTGTTTAGTTTTTAAAAAGGCAATTAAACAGATAAAACAGTAATTCTATGATTTGGAAATATACTGACCCCTTTACATAGGTCTGCAGTTCAAATGAACCTTCAGGTCTCTAGCACAAACCATTGGTGGTAAAACTCTTGAAACAGAATTCAAGATTCATGCACTGTATGCTCTTTATACCCTGAGCAAACACTGTTCTCTTGAAGAAACACCATCTAATTCAAAAGTTATCCTGTTTTATATGGGACCAGCAAACTTGCTACCACCAAATACTGTGCTTTATTCAATAGCTCTGACCCCAAGCTCAGAAATATTTTTTTCCGATCCTGATCTCTAAAAATCAGGTTTTAATACATATAACTGCCAAAATTAAAAACAAACAAACAAACAAACAAAATTTCATTTGAAGTGATTCAGTTCATAAAAAATGACAAATACCTTGTCATTAAACAGTAAACGCCCAAATAATTGTTTGGCTTCTTCTAGGCTTCCTTCTAGGTAAACAGCACCTATATGGGGGACACATTACAAAATAGGAAAGAAGAAAGGTTATATATAGAAATACAAAGATATTTCAAATTCCTGACCTCCTCTCTTGATGACTGATTTTTTTAAATTACAATTTTTCATTTTACTGCTAATAATTAAAATAAAAAATGAACTTTTCTAAAAGCAATAAAGAATATAATTTCTGACAATATTGACAGTATAAAACAGGTAAAAAGAGCAATAATTTTTTAGAATCCCACAAATGTAAATCAGCAATACCAAATGATATGCCAGAAGAAGTTACCTGTAATCCTACGTTATACATGTTTTCAAGTCATCAGATAGCTAAAATTCTCTTTTACATTATATATATGCATGGGCAACCGGTGCCTCCTGAGTCTGGGGGGGCACCCGCAGAAGCCAGTGGCGGGGATGGCGCTGGCGAGCACCTGCAGAAGCTGCTGGCAGTGGCGGGGACGGCCCAGTCAGAGAGGGCATGTGCCCCTCATTTACTTTCCAAAATTATGTCTTGGGTCATGGTTTAAAATGAATGCTTTAGAGCAAGATCAAAGGGGAATGACAAAAAATAATACTAGTAACAGCTAGTATCCAAGAGCTCCAACTAGGATAGTGTCCTGTGTGTTATCTGCTATACACATGCACAGAAGGCATATACAAATATGCATGTAATTTATGACAACATAGGTTGGCAAACTATGGCCTGCAGGCTAGATACGGCCAGCAGAGCTGTGAGCCAACGCAGTGGTTGACTTCGTCTGTGCTGTACTGCATCATGCTGTGCTTGGGCAGCAGGGAACTTTGCCCATGCTATGCTGCAGTCAGCTGTAGCAGACAAAACCTAGCACCAGCCTGCTTTGAACCTGAGCTGAGACATTCTAGCCAACTGCCAGAAAAAAGTTGCCCACTGCTGATTTAAGGGAATATGAAGCCAATGTGTGTAAAACAGAGGGTAAATTAGGAGGACAGCAATAGTAGATATAGCATGGATTTCCTTAGGTTAGCTACCAAACACTGGTCTCAAATCATCTACAAGTGTTTACTTTTTCCTTGGGCACACGTACACAATATTTTTATGGGTAGTGCAAAAGGCACTGCCCTCCACAGTGGTCAGACCCCTGCCAAATTTCAAGTCCTATTCCAAAACAAGTAGTAATTAGAGCTTTTCCAAAAATAACCACAAGAATGGCTAATAACAAACAATGGTGTGTGGCATCTGTAGAAAAGCTTGCCAGAAATAAATTATGTTAGTATTGACACCAGAGTACTCCTTTTATTTTTTGGCCATCATTTTTAGTTTAGTGAAAAGGACCCTGGTCATTTAATATTTCTTAACATTAAATGGAGGAGTCCTAGGTGCTTCCCTTCCCCGACACCAGACAACCTCCTGCTTCTTAGACAGCCCTAGAAAACCTTACTTGCACATGTAACTTCTTGTAATAGCAGGCCTGCTTTTCTTAGTAAATCAGCTCCCCACAATACAACAACTACCACCTCCTACCAGCAGAAAACATTTGAAATACCAGTAGATACAAATCTAGCGATCATTTTTCTGTTTCTTTTTTTTATTTGTAAATTAAAGATCAAAGCGTTCATGAAAAAGTGAAGCACAGTTAAAAGGGGAACTCTTACTTCTTGATCAGATGAAATGCATTATAGCCCAAGGCAGAATGCATATAGCTGTTACCGTCTAAGCAAATGACAGTATATTTTTCAGGGCCAGCATAAAATACATTAGGAGCTAGTGCAGTGCAAAAAGCTTGAGAGAGGCCTGGAACAAGAGTTATTTTACACAGTCAATACTCTACTCAACATATTTGAATTATCGATTGCGAAGTATAAATCTGAATGACTAGGTTTAGCTACGCATGTTTTTATCAGCAGATTTTGTTTATTTCTGTTCAAAAGGAATAAAAAAGGAATTATAAATTAAATATGATATCAAGCAGAGCCTTCCTGTGACAAATCCAATGAAGACTTTATGTCTGCTGCCTCGTTTTATCCAATTTGGTTGATAACAGCAGACACATTCTATGGTTCTCCCTCTTTATTGATACTTGTTACCTGGGGCATAATAATATATAGTGCTGTAAGTATTGCTCAACTAAGGGGCTGCTTAGGAGAAAAGTTCATCAGTGAGCCTACTGTAGGCCCTTGTGGAAAGAGGGCTGCAGTTATGCCTTCCCTCCCCCTACTGAAACTGGAAGACTGAGGCAGAGATGCTTACAGGGATTCCCACTCTCCAGTTCTAGTGACTGCTGATCATTGAAGCAGAGCTCATAAACTTTTCATTCTGCTTTCTCTCCCTCTCCCTGTCATAGGGGAGAAAGAAAGAGCAGATCACTGTGAGATGCTAGGGGACTCAAGAGACCCACATCACAATATGGTTCATTTTCCACAAACAATCTCTATCGTTACATTTTGCAGACCTATAGAGAGCTTGTTGTTTCAATCAGCAGCACTTTTATGCTACAAAAATGGTGTAAGTGCTACAAAAGGGGTATGAATACTTCTCTGCTAAACTCCCGTAGTACTATAAAGGCACATATAGCACTGCAAATGTTACTTCTGTCCAGGATTCAGAGCAGTCAATCACAGAATACGATATTAGTGCCTTTCAAGCTGACTTGATATATTTCTTTTTCCTAAAGCTGCTGAATTGCCAAGGCTGTCTTTGGGGAAAAGAGGCCAACAAAATTCCCTTGGCTGTTGCCTGTTCCACCCACAATAGTAACTAAGAAGTAACAAGCAGACAAAGAAAATAAGATTCTGTGACTTGGTTGCAACTGCCTGCTAAATCTGGATAATAATGGATGCAAGTAAAGCTTTAAGGATAGGACCAGTCTACAAAGACATGCTCACTGGAGAATAGCCAAGAAGCAAAGTTACAATATAAAGCTCTTTTGTTTACAGTTAAAAAAATTACTTTGAGAGGTTTCCCCATTTTTTTCACATGTGCAACTTTATCCTGAATCCCTGACCACCTTAACAGAAATGCAGTATTAGAGGAATTTCTAAGGTGTTCAGGACAAAGAAGTATTCCCAGCTGGTCACATGAAATTCTAAGACTGCATGGAGGAGCTAGAAAGTGCTAGAGCATTGAGGAGGTTACAAATGATAATACAAAAGAGCAAGAAAATTAAATCACTGTACAGCTGAATATTCATGATATTATGAATATCTCACACATTCATACATGTGCACACAGACTTGCATGCATCCACAGAGAGTATGTATTTTACCTATCAAGGCTTCAAAACAGTTTGCCATTGCATGGCGGAGGTCTGATTCCCTGCAAAGGTCAGGTCCATGAGCATAAAGCATAAACCGGTCCAGTTCCAGCTTCTAGAAACATCAACACAACATGTGAAAAAGACAGCCAAAACTGCAGACCATTTGAACTATAAAAACATCACTATTTAAGAAGTCAGTCATTATACCAGTACCTTGGCCTTGGGACAACATTATTATTTTTATTATTATTATTGCAGAGCACCTGCATTGAAAGAAAACTGAAAAGTAGTGACTACATAACCTGCCTTCAAACCTACAGTTGGGTCACTCATATAGCTTGTTAGCATGCAAGCAAACAGCTTGATGCTGAATTCCTGAGTCAAGTTCCTAAGTGGAAAAAACCCAGAAAATTACACAACCAACACTGGAGGGAAAGCTAGAGTGAACCATGCAGGAAGGAGGAGGGGAGAAATGCAATGCAATGCTGGTTGAATGATGTCATTATACTATGTTTTTCATGTTGCTTCTCAATGAAGGGACACTAGAAGTGAGAGTAAAAGATGAAGAAAAATCTTACAAACAAGAGGAGGGGAAAAAAAAAAACCACAAGGGAGGAAAAAAACCACCACTGAGCAATCCAGTGAAAATGCAGATTATCTCTGTAAACAGGGGCTGTTGGGTCAACAGGTGGCAGTAATAAATACCGCTACTGACTGCAAGGAGAAGACTGGTGTATTAATCCACACTGCCACCTAGCTTTGCTTTTCTCACAAACATGCTATTCACATCATCTATTTAATAATCTACAGCACAGCTTGCTAGTAAGATTCACAGGTATTGAGTCAGATACATTATGTACTAATATATAATAATTCTGGAATTGAAATGCATGCAGGAGTTATTCGTCTTCATTTATGTATTCAACTTTGACACAAAGCCATTAAAACAGATTTTTAAAGGGAGATTTATGCATCTTGCAAAAAAGGGTATTAGAATAGGTTTTTCCTAAACCAGTAGAAGTTTCTACAAACCAATTTCTCTCAAACCAATTAACTTTCTACTTCATCCCCCTAGAGTGTATTTAATAGGTGAGGGTGGAGAACTAAAACATTTCAGAGATGTATGGTCTACATGCATTTCAATTTTTAAAAAAACCAGCACAAAATTTTCAGTGGTTTAATACCTATTCACTTTACAGCATAAAAGAAATCATCACTTATTAAGTTACATCGCACTTTATACATTAAGGCAAGTTACTTGCGAGAACTGACATCAAAAAATAAAATTAATTGTTTTTTATATTGAATTTAAACTTCCTAAAGGCTATTTTTCAACTTCTAATGTCAGTTCCCATTTTTTTTCCCCAGATGTCTTAATGCCTTTTTTTTGGATACGTTTTTAACTTCAAATTTCATCATGGCAGATCGAAGATATATTTTCTAAATTTCTATTATAAAATAATTTCGACTGTATATAAACCGGTGGCTGGAATCCTGAAATTAAGCCAGCATTTTGGGCACACAGGAGAAATAGAAGATGGATCCTGAAGAGGGCATCAATATCTGATCAAAATATGAATATTAACAAGTGTAAGTAGTCTACTGAAACATCACCCAAGGGGAAACATGGGGAAAAGGTATGTAGTGCTAGGGGAATCATGGGGAAGCGATGCGTGGAATGAGGGGAGTGCAGAGAAAGGGTGTAGGAGAAGGGGCATGGTGAAAGGGATGCCTAGGATGCAAGGGAAGTGGAGCATGGGGAAAGAAACACACAAAGCAGGGGAAGCACAGGGAAAAGGTGCATGGAGTTGCTTTGGCCCTAGCCCCAATCCCAACTCTGGCTGAGGCTGGAGACTGAAGCCAGAGCCACTGCTACTGCCTGGCCTGGCCTGGCCTGGTGTCTCAAGCTCCCCCTGAGACAGGAAGAACAGCTGCAAATGTGAGGGGGGCAAAGGTTAGGAGGAGGAAGGCACTAAGGGAGGGACAGACAGCAGGGAGGCAGGCACAAGAGGCAAGAGCAAGATAGCGGGGGAAAGGGGCATGGTGCAGGCTGCTGTCCCCCAGCCACTGTTTCCCCTGTCACTACATTTCCCCTGCGGCAGCAGTGGGAAGATGCATTTAAAAAGACCCTCCACCAACTAGATTCTAGTTATGGAAAATTAAATTGATCATTTTCAATATCTCCAATCTAATAATTGGGGGGGTCATCTTAGATTTGAACAAATAAGCTGTACACGTAGTAAAAAATAAAATAAAATAAGCTATACACCTAGTAAAAAAAGCCCCTCATTTTATATTCACATACCAACCTGCCTCCCCCCTCCCATTAAACGCATTGTCTATCATATGCTTAATCATGGAAAGCAACTATGAAGGTGACTGAATACAGCCCAGGTTCACCATGCCCATAAAATATCTTGCTCATATTGGGCCAGGTTAATACCACAAGCCAAGGTTAGTGCAGCCCCTCTGAATAAGATAGAGTGCCCATTGTACTCAGTCCCCCTCAGCACTAACTCTTTTTCAAGTCATGGTGAACCACTACACCAAATATATTTTGACTTCCTCTTTCACTCCCATAGCTGAGAAGTGCCTTTCTGTCCCATTTCCAATTATTCCTGTTTCTTCACCAGCCTTAAATGTCTGGCAAACTTCACCAAACTTTTATGTAGCTGAGAACCTCTGCTGTCCCCTCTCCTAGCCTGTCCTGCGTGGTTCGTGTAGCTCTGCTCTCTACAGGGCGGAGAGGGACCAGGCAGCCCTGAGCTTCATCTGCATACACATTTTAGAGAGGCCCAGAACTTGAGACAGGAACACCCAGTTCCACTCATGAGTGGGGGAGCTAATTAGGATGTGACTTATTTGGGAGAGGGGGGGTAGCGCTGAGTAGTGCTGGGCTGTGGGATAACCATGGCTTGAAACATTGTTGCCTCTACTGGGGACCTGCCCAATGCACTATATGAATATAAGTCACGAGCCTTTTGGTTGTGGACTAGTACCAAGCAGTTTCTACTATATAAAAGAAGGTAAAAAAGTGGTATTCAAAAGTATGTTTAGGGAGTATGTGCTTAAACTTGCAGCAGTTTGCAACAAGTTAAAATGAGTCAATTCTGGACCAACTAAGTCTGTAGTACCTATAATAATTTGCATTACTATAGTTAGGTTTATTTCAAAGTCAGTGTTGTTTAGTTTCTTCCATGTCAAATTTTCCAGGGAGGGCAGGCATCTGCTGCTCTCCCCTCTGTCCACTTCCCCTCTGACATGTTCAGCTCACTTGAACGATGTGCTTTGGGAGTTAGTAGGGTTTGACAGTAAGGAGGGGAGGGACAGGGCAGAGGGAAGAAGTGGTGGGGGGAGTAGAGGGCAAGGGGACTACCTGACCATCTCAGGCACCTGACTCCCCCTCTGTATCCACTACTTTCCCTGTTGTAGCAGTGGAAGGCGGACAAATTCAACACAACTCTCTGATAATTAAATTCTACACCTAGAAAGTTATAAAAATATATTTTTTCCATATACAGAAACTAATTATTGGGAGGTCATCTTATATTCAGATTATTATATGTCTTACATTATTATTTAATTATATTATATTATTATTACGATCAAAATATTATGAACACATGTTTTAAGGGCCTATGAACCTGAACAGGATTTAAAATGAGAAAATGAATTCAAGTGTCAGGCAGTTTAAACAACATATTTATAAATGTAGACTCAATTCAAAAGTTTCTCAGTTATTTTCTATAATCTACATAGTGTCTCTCATTACACACTTAAAGAAGCCACATCGAGGAAAATTATTGTGTTCATTTCCTGCCCCTTTAGCCTTCTTAAGAAATGAACAGCAAGAGGTTATAAAAGTAATCACATGAACTTTGACAGTAACTCTGGAGTAGACACCGCTTGCTTAAATTATTGAGTGGCTATGAAGAAAGGATTAAAAGGGCATTCTGAAACCATAGGCAATACACAACACATGAGTCTTTTGCAGTCTATTGCCTTATGTTGGTAAGTCTCCAACCTGTAGGACTAATTTTAACAAAGGGCGGTGCGGGGAGTAACAACAACAAAAAATACGTGGTAAGATCTTCACTGGCTAACAAAACCATGGCTGAAGAAAAGATTGTCAAATCTTTGTGAAAATAATTTAAAATTGGGAATGTGTGATAGTTTTACCTTAATTATCAGAGAAAAAAGTTACTAAAATGTAATTCATAAAATCTAATGTACTAAATTAATAGAAAACCTTCTTTTTTCCACATTATATATTACTAAAGCTCTTTGTTCACTCTTCAGATTTGTGTTATCTGACATTCAAATTAGAAAATAATCAAAGGTTTTTCTCCCTTGCATTTTCTTCGTACATATATTGCCATATGGCCTTCTATAATTACCTAAGTTGATTTTCAATTATCTAGTTAGCATCACACTAGTTACCTATTTAGTATTAATTAGCATAACTCCAGAAAGTTTAAATAAATGGATAACTAAATAATGGAAATCCTTACATCCTGTCCCATAGCTGAAGTACACCCTCCTCCCGAATGATCCCTCTATTTCAAATATTACTTCCTCAAAGTCTGATTGGCATCCTTTTGCCTGTGAGAGATGGTAGATATCGCAGCCTATGGTGCAAATGGTTTGTGGTATTTCATGTGATTGAAGATATACTCAAAGTCTATCTTCAAACCTCATGATAACATGACTAGTGATCAAAATCAAATTCAAGATATATGGTAAAGACACTAATATAACTTGGGCAGCAAGAACCAGCCACCTAGTCCCAGATATCACAGCAACCTAATTCATACAAAGAAAGAGATTAAAAGGGCCGCACATACCTTAGCCAACATAGCAAGATGCTGATTTTGAACGATGGCAGTGCGATAGGTAGCTAGTCCTCCTTCTTCCAGAGTTGGAAACAGATAGTACAGATGAACACTGAAAAAGAAAAGTCACTCTCAAAATGCTTTATATTCAAGATGTCCATATCAATTTTGTGCAGCTCTGTGGAATGCTGACACCCTATCATGTTCTCACAGTCCCCAGAAAATCTCACTGGAAGTAAGAAAATGATCTTTTTAAAACAAAGACTAAGTGAAGAAAGTTTTTACTACTTTGTAGGCAATTTTTAAATACTTGAAATTGCCTCTATTATCATCTTATCAGCAAGACCCTAACCGTAATAGAATTCAGCAGCAGGTTGAACCCAAACCCGAGGGGGGGGAGGGGAACCGACTATCTGTGGGACGAAACACAGGTAGGAACCATCAGTCTCTAGCTACTTTATGTCACAGACCTAAAGGTGTTTAACCCTACATGGTTGCTAAAGAAAAGGCTAAACATATTTGTTCATAAAGTCCATAAAACAACTGAGCTGTCTGTAAAATACTAAGAAACCATGAGCTTGACTAAAGATCCACTGGAATGAGGCTGGATGCAGGTGCTGACAAACAGACATAGCAGAACAGACTATCTTGCATCTGACTGAGAGTGCAGCTCAGCAATCTGCAGGGAACTCTGTCAGGCCTTTGGGGGGCCACAGAACCCTCCGGACACCCCTTCTTCCTCCCCAACCTGTGTGTCGCCACTGTGTCCCATCAGCTATCACCTGCCTGTATTATCTGCTCACCTTGGAGGTAGGCAGGGCTGCACAGCACTGGGTGGTCTGAAGTTAGTGGTAAGGCTGGGACAGAGGGAGGGCCAGTGGGATATCAGGAGGGTGGGATTAGGTGCAGACAGCACGGTACAGGGGTGGTGAATAGGGGTATGAAGATAAAGAGGGGATTGCTGGGGTGGAGGCAGCAGAGTTCAAAAGTTTGGAGGCTACTCATGCCTGTTTTACTGTTCGTGGGCCTAATTCTTTCTGTTTGATGGCAACTTTTCTCTGTCATAGTGGTGAGTCTCCTATCGCAAGGGACTGGGCTAGGTGGTACTTCCCCTGGATTGGTTTGCTAACGACTGAGACTATTAACTGCTTGGGTTTCACTTATTGTTTAAGGTTCAGGTTTGCCCCTGTTATAAGCCCTGTTTGTGTTTCGCACTGCTTAACCCAGTTAAAATTTATTTTCCCAGGGTTTTTGAGTGGGGGCTCACACCAGATTTAGAAGTTGGTGTTAAAACCCTAAATTTGAACCCAGCCCTTGTTACTATTGTCCAGGACCTCGCAGAAGAGTTACATTTATCTTACATAGAACATAGGTAGGTAAAAAAGTTTGGTTCTCAATAAAATGTTTGCAGATTGTCCAGAGAAAAAAAGGCCTCGAGTTGGTAACCCCGGTGAATATTAGATCAACTTTGGTTCGGGATTAAGATGTTTTAATTTTTTTTTTTTGGAGTGCTTAACAAATTTCTGGTTTTAAATGCTAATGAAAATAGATTTTTCCTTCAGATTAAAAAAAAAAATCTTGTGGTGACTGCAAAGCAAACATTAAAATATGCTAAATACACAAAAGCCTGAGCTTCCTCACCCTGAATAGTGACTGGCTAAACAAAAGTGAAATCAATTAGTCTATTTTTATTGAAGGTATGACAGGTAGTCAAATGTCATTAACAGGATGAAGAGTAAAAAATTAACAAAAATAGAGACTTTTAAAACGTGCTTAATGAAGTCCTTCATGAGAAAATTTAGGAACTATTTAAGGAAACAGTACAACCATGGATTACAAATGGGCTGAGTCAAGAAAAAGATGGAATTAAATGACCCAGCCAAGAGAGGTTAAAGTAATAGTCATGATTTTGGGTACCTCAATTTATACAGGCCCAATCTGAGACACCATGAAGCAACAGTTAAATTAGGTCCCCTCAAAAGCTAGTTACATGGAAGTCAAAGTAATCAAAATGACTAGTCACTTGAACTTCTGGGCCCCTATTTTCAATACAATAAATAGAAATTTGATGATCAATCATATTGTTATCTTATTTCAAATATTTCAAACCTACATGTTAAAATGATAAGTTTCTTGCCAGACACCACAGCATATAAAGTCTGACATAACTCAGTGCAGCTAATATATATATTAATTACCTGAACAAAGAGTGAGATAGCATTTTTTTCAGATGAAGTGAAATTATTTCAGTTATTTAAGAATAGATTTGTTAATAACATGTTAAGACAATAAAATTAAGGACCCCAATTCACACAAAGCAACCGGAAAAGGCCTTGAAATACATGCAACTTAAATGCATGCTTCAGTTAAGTAAGCATGTAATTAATTCCTTGAATAGACATTGATGCAAATATTGTATTTTTTCATATACAATGCACTTCGGAATATAATATGCATATTGTTTTTGAAAGGCAAAATGAAGAAAAAAAAGATTTTTCCAGGGTTATGGCTGTATAGAAGAGGGACAGAGCTTAACCTTCAGCTGGCTCCCCCATCCCATTTCTACTAAACTGAAGCTGAAACCTTACGGTGTTCTTTATTTATAGAAACTTAGCTTTTAATTGAGTATAGCTAATAGGTAACAGGAAAAGGATATACAAGAGGATTTATATTACCTATAACACTATTCGCTTCTTTCAAATAGTTCTCTAAGTTCTCTACCTATTTCCATATTAAAAATTATCAGATAAGGGAACCGAGAGCGGATACACACCCTTTCTCACTGAATTTTCTGATTGCTTTTCGTTACAGACAACACTATTCACTCACAAAGATGACTGTCACTCAAGCAAGATTCAGAGGCAAGTTTGAGTACTTTCATAATCTTCTAATACTCTTCATTACTTTCCTAAGACTCAGCTGAGCAAAATGGTTGCAATTTTTGATACACTGCGAATGTATTATTTTTAAATAGTACATGTCTGAATGTAAATATATTTATGTCATTTATACGAAAGGTGCAAGCTGTGTCCTTCAGGACTAAGGTTTACAGAATAAATCCCCTTAGAAATTTCTACACACTTGGTTTTACTTGTAAATACTTCTCACTTGAGATTAGAGAGGAAGAGACCAAGAACATCCATGGAAACAAAATGACATTTTTTAAAAGAGAGATTATTTTCCTTATAAACTGGATATATACTGTAAGGAATTTGACCCAAGACAAATTGATCTCTTACCGTCATGAGCAACTTTAAATTATATTTGACAGGATAGAGACACTAGCTTTTCATCCTGTAATCTTATTCTTTACAGCTTCAGTATTGGAAGAGACTTCAAAATATGCAGACGCAGAAGTGGAACTCTTATAATTTTGCAGTCCTTGGCACGATTTTACTACATATATAATTGATATAATATTTGTATACTTACTTATATTTAGAAAATAAACACCACACACATTTGTATGCATGGTCTGCATTATACAGTCAAAGCACAAAAGCTTTGAAGCATAACAAAACCAAATGTTAAGATGTAACATACAAATTTGATTAACGAGAAAGACAATGAAGAATGTTGTAGAAAAATTCCACCCTTACCTAGTTAAGAATTCTACTACAGCATCTCCCAGAAATTCTAGACGCTCGTTGTGGTTAATCCTGCAAAGATTTGAGATTCAATTTCAGTAAACCTCATGAATAATTGTACAATAAAGAGAGAATAAAAAAAAAAAATTAATTCATTTGCTGATCAGGCAGGGAAAGGAGTTTGGTTCTGTCTGCTTTCCTTTTTGACACTTTTCCTTGTGATATGCAGTAATGAATATCTGGGTTATCAAACTCAGGGCTGACAGTCGGAGTCTTTGAATCTTTATATGTTTTACTATATGTTATTGCTGGCATTTAACAAAGAGACAGGAAGCAGTATTTCTGACTAACAGTGTGGAACATCATACCGTGACTGAGTTTTTTTTTGTACATTGCCATGGGCACCAGATGATTTCAAATAAATTACCAACTTCAGTCTTGTATATGATACTACGGATATGTATATGATAAGCAACTTCCTGGGTGTGTTGATTCTGCAGTAGGCTATCACTGTATCATAGCTAAAAGGGAGTCTATAAATCAGATGAGAAAAATGAGGCCAGTCCATGGGCTGGCCAGCAGACCCATAGGCCATTCTTTTCCCTGGATCCAGCACCCACCCTGGCAACTCCAGGATCTACACTGCATATGGCACATATCCTGCAGCAGCTCGGGCTGGTGCTGAGTGGTCAGGGCAGGTGCTGAGCATGGCACAGATCTGATCCTGCTTGCAGGGCTGGTCCCAATCAATTCAGATCCAGGGGTATCACCAGGGGCCAGATAATGGAGCTCTTCAGGCCAGATTTGGCTCATGACGGTATGTTTGACACGCCTGCTAGAAGTGCTTTTGTTTTTCAGAGCATCAAATACACTATTAAATTATTAATAAGTTTAGCTTTCCTCTAGACCTCCTCTGTCTAATCTATTTTATTACTTGTAAGAGCACTCCAGACTGGGTTTTTTTGTTTTCCTTGAAGCTTCCCTTCTTTCATGCCTTCCTTGCTTTAAAAGTTTTATTTATAACTGAAAGACAGCAGGGAATTGTCACTGAAAAAGAAAGGAATGTAGTACATAAGATACAATAGTTTTCAAACTCTTATGCACATTCATAAGTTCAAGTATGTAATTCTACTGACTTCACAAATGTGATATTTGTAGTGCTGCAGCTGCATTCATGGGAAGTTTCTTTTCAGAGGTCACGTTCCAAGAAATTTGCAGCTTTTATGTAATTCTCTCCCCTTGAATAATTAAGTAGCCCAACTGACTTCTTATAAAGCACACCTTGGTACATACTGAGGGCACTTATAGACATTCATAAAACTGAAGGATATCAGGCTCAACTGCAGGACCATCAAGTGGGTGTGAAACTGGTTGCAGGGTAGGACACAGAGTCCAAATGAATAGATCAGTGTCATCCTGGCAAGATGTGGGCATATCCCAGGGGTCGGTACTTGGCCCAGTGCTGTTCAATATCTTTATCAACAACCTGGATGAGGGGGTGAAAAGCCCATTGGCCAAGTTCACAGACGACACCAAGATATGGGGTTTTGCGGACACACACGCAGATAGGCTGCAGATACAAGCAGATCTAGACAAGTTGGCATGTTGGGCAAAACAGAACCAGATGAGGTTCAGCGTAGAGAAAAGCAAATCTAAAGAAGTGATTCTCCCACTTTACTCAACACTGGTGCAGCTGCAGCTGGAGTATTGCATCCAGTTCTGGGCGCCACACTTCAACAAGGATGTGCTAAATCTTGAGAGGGTCCAGAAAAGGGCCACCCACATGATCAGGGACTTGCATAGCAAGCCGTATGAGGAGAGTCTGAGGGATTTCAGACTCCTCAGCCTAAAGAAAAGAAGGCTGAGAAGGGACCTGATTGCGGCTTACTGCTATATCAGAGGCGTACATCGGGGCCCAGTAAACAACTGTTCACCAGTGCACCCTGGGGAAAAACTAGAAACAACAGCCACAAACTCCTAGAAGATAATTTTAGGCTGAACATTAGGAAAAACTTCTTTACAACTAGGGTGTCCAGACTATGGAACAAGCTCCCCCCTCATCTACCCTAGAGGTCTTCAAGAGAAGACTAAAAGGTCACCTGGCTGGGGCCGTCTGACCCCACGTCTTTCCTGCTCATGCAGGGGGCTGGACCCGATGATCCTTCAGGGTCCCTTCCAACCCTATGAATCTATGCCGCTGGAGACATCATGTGTATCAGTATCCCTGCACTGAAAAATAATAGTGGGCACTTTGAACTAAAGCTCATTACATAAGCTTTAGTTTAAAGCGCCCTGCTGCCATTTTTCCGTGCAGGGATGCTGATACATGTGACACTGGAGTTTGCTGGAGCATGGTAATTACCACACTCAACCAGATTTGATTAAGTCTGCTTCAATGTGCCGTAATTACAGCACACCAGTGCAGCCTCCCTGCACATGTATAGGGGCTCATAGGCTTCAAGCAGCAATGCTGCACAAAGCAATAATTGTCACTGATACTGTAACTCCTCTCTATGGAAGCATAATGGAAAAAACAGCTCTTAGAAGCATAGCTTTTACTTAAGAAAGGCTGACTAATAGGTGTGGTTTTTCTTTTCCTTTGGGAGAAGAGTTTAGTCTCTGATGGATATTGGATGAATGCTTAAAAATAGTATTTTGTAATTATAGATTATGTTAGCATAATGATTTTCAAACCCACAGCTTCAATGCAACAGGACTCTCCATTGCTCACAGCAGCAGGCAATTAAAAAGTTAAAAGTGAGGTGGACAGAGAGCAAATGATGATGTTTGTAATGTGTTACTTTCGTGGCATTGTGAGCCACAGGCTGATGAGAGTTAAGGCCTTACACAGGTCAGAAACAGGTGTTATTTTTAGCAGTAGAAATTTCTGAGATTTCCATCACTAAAAATGTCCGAGCCTGCTTCCTGGCCCCACTGGTTTTTAAATCACTGCCCTGATGACATAACTACATTAGCTGGATGCTGGCGGTGGATGAAAGACCTCACCCGCTATATGAGGGAACTGGGTTTATTTAATCTAGAGAACAGAAGATTGAGAATTTAATAGCAACCTTCAACTACCTGAAGGTTGTTTCCAAAGAGGATGGAGCTAGTCTGTTTTCAGTGGTGGCAGATAATAGGATAAAGAACAGTGGTCTCAAGTTGCAGCAAGGAAAGTTTAGGTTATATATTAGTAAAAACTAAAAGCACTAGAACAGGTTACCCAGAGAGGTGGTGGTGGAATCTCTATCTTCAGAGATTTTTAAGACTCAGCTAGACAAAGCCTTGTGTAGGATGATATAGTTTGGACTAGTCCTGGAATGAGCAGGGGGTTGGACTAGATGACCTCCTGAGGTTCCTTACATCCTAATGTTCTATGCGGCAAGGACTGCAAAACACCTGGCACAGATACAGCTATGTCAGCAGTTAAGTTGGTGTTTCCCAAACTGTGGGATGTGTCCCACACAAAAGGCTTGTGGGGGAGCAGGATGTACAAATCATGGCATCAGATCTGCAGCAGCACAGTAGTACAGTTGGATGCTTTGCAACTCCTACTTCAGGCACTCTTGCACCTGCCTATTTCAGCCACTGCTGCCGCTTGCCCCTGCTATTACTTGCATTGGTGAGATGAACTGGATGCTGTATCGGCTCATGCCTGACTATACTACAATGGGGCATAAATCCATATGGTTTAGAAACCTGGTTTATGTCATTCAGGCGGATAGTATAATTATGCTAGCAGAAAACCACCTTATACATACTTCATCTACACTAAGGCAGGGGGATCTCCTGGTACAGCAATGCTGAAATAGTTATTGCAGGGCATTCTATACTGTAGAAAAGCCTTTATTTTGGACTGAATTTTGTGTTGTTTACTCATGTTTGGTAGCCTCACTGATTTCAATGGGATTATTCATGAGGTAAGATATTGCTCACCATTAATAAAGATACTTCACAACAAGTGTTCAACTACAATGAAAAGTAAAACATGCGTAGCATTTTGCTGTCAACCTTTTCAGTTACCAAAGTACAGAAGTTCAAATACTCTTTTATGCTTTCTAGACTGAAGCAGATTCTCCTTAAGAGCTCTCTTAAATTCACAGCTATTGCATGCCTGACAAAGCTAGTACTTCATTTTTCTGTGTCACTTTGAAAGGATGTGCAGGGCATCTCTGGCAAGTGATGGTTTTAGGACTTCAAAATAAGATTCCCAACTTTCCATTCATTACTCTTACTGTCCCTCTTTTTCAAAGTTCTCACTGACAATAAACCATCTGATTTGGTTAACGCTCCTGCTTCACAAAATGTTCAATACTTTTGGAAAGATTTGCTTTTTGTTGCATACTTATGAGTGCAGACATTTCCTTCCTTCCCACAGCTACTTAAATAATTAAGCTGCGTTATTAACAAGCTGTTTAATTTTTCTTTTAGGGCCACGAAAATTATGTTATTTTGACTTATCTAAAAACATTACAGACTAAAGTAACGGCTGTTTTCTTTACCTGGAAGGGGCTGGGTCATCTTGCCCAAGACGTGACATAATATTTATCAAGGTATTTATTCCTGTAAATGTAAAAAAGAAATACAAATTTTGTATGTATACTCACAAACACTTTGAATAGATGTGAATAGATTTTAAGCAATTACTTTGTATATTGCTTTGTTATTGGCATACAAAAATACCATTGCTCATCTAAAATACAGCTGCTGGATCATTAGGAAAGCAGAAATGTCATAGATTTAGGATTTAATTATACCAGGAAGTTATTTATTTAGGAATACCCTTTATAGCTCCCACTAGCAGATACCTGCCCACTTCAGACCGCTTTTACATTCACAGAGCCAGACAAAAGGGTACAGAAAGGTCAGGGTCAAATAAGACACAGCAAGACCCTAAACACCATATAAATATGACGTTTGTACAACTACACTACATATATACACTACACTACATACAACTACACTACATATATAGTGTATATATATATACAACTACACTACATATATAGAGGTGTAAAGCTGTGCAGCAGATAGACCACACATTTCAGCAAGGATTACACTGCAGTGTTACAAACAAGTTTCATTACCAAGATGTCATCAGTTTTATGAAATAACTTTAGCATTCTTACTCTGTTGTGAAATATCCAACAAGAAAAAGTTATGCTTGCCAAAATAACACAAAATATATTCTGTAATATATTATCCTTGCTTATTTCATCGGCTGCTTACTTGCTTACTAATTCACAGAATCTAGTAATTTATGCACAAGTACTGTTATCTTCTGTATTAGATGAATGGTGATATTTCTCAGAGGAAGATAGGCCAAATAACTACTTGCTGATGGCAGTTTTACTCGGGAGAGAGAAAACGGGTGTCTTAACTGCATACCTTTTTTCCTCATGTGCATGTGATGGACTTTTCGGTCTCCATACTTGGGCTGTCGAATTCCACAGTTGGATAATGAATTTCTTGCGTGGTCTGGATTCATTCCAAAGTTTAAGTGATGGCTTGGATGAGTCATGGCAAGCTAAAATGCAGCCCATGTAAGGGAAAAAAAAGAAGAAAACTTTTTTTTTTCAACTGCAAAAAGCACATAGCTGTCATTAGCAGCTACCATTCTATTCCTCATTTCAAAGACATGCCATCATATGCTGTTGGCGATTAGTAACTTTGGGCATGTGTAGACAAAACAGGGACCCAGAATTGAAGCAGTGGGTTTTTAAAAACACCACTTTAATTTTGGGCGAGGTAAACGCTCGTGTCATGTACACTTGTGTCTTACCTGCCTGTCCGGCAGCAGGGAGGGGAGGATCAGCTGCCGTTGGGCGAAGTGGTCCCTGGGCTGTGAGGGAGAAGGGGGAGGGGTCCCAGGGGGCACTGCAAGTGCGGAGGGAAAGACCAGGTCCCTGTGCAGCTCATGCAGGCAGGCAGGCTCCAAGGGGGAAAAAAAATTAAAAGATCAGGCTCGCCGCTTTTTTTTTTTTTTTTTTTTTTTTAATTTCTTCTGTGGAGTCTGCCTTCCTGGGCAGCTGCCAGCACGGGCTGGCGGCACAGTCCCTGAGCTGCACAGAGCCAGTTGCTTCACTCCATGGCCGTAGGGTAGCAAACTAAAACTCCCTGGAGGTGTTTTAGTTTGCTGCACCCCAAAGTCATTTAATGCACATTACACTGCCAAATGGATTACAGCAGCTGGAATTAGTGTGCAAAATGCCACTGACACATGCAAACACCAACACCATTAAAGCGGTGCAAAAGTATTTAACCTGCTTTGAAGTGTCATGCACACATGCCCCATTTAGTCTACACATGCCCTCTGGTTCCAGTAATTAAAATGTAGGACGTACTACCTCAGGTATCTCATTAAATGCATTGTTTATGTCACTTAACTAATTAACTTTCAACAACTTAAAAAAATAGCTTTTGAAGGAAAAGAAATGTGAATTGTCAGCTTGCCCTAAACATTTTGCTTGCCAACTTTGTTCAACTATATAAAATGTTATAAAAACGTGCTTAACTTTAAAAGCATAACGTTTCCAATATTACAAGATTTATATATAAGAAGCTCTTCTTTTGGTTAAATGGACAATGTTAATATTTTTATAGAATTCCAATAGGCATACTAACAATAGGCTGCTCACTTTGCTTTTGTTGGAAATACTCCGAATAATGTACAAGTAAAGATTATTAGAATAAGCAGAATTAGATACTATTCATTGGTTATTACTTTATCAGTGGCACCATAAAAAGGAGGTTTAAGTAGCACTTAATATTGGGAAGAGGGAAAAAATGGCCCCAATCCTGAAAACACTCCATAGTAGCTGCACTGTTTACTAGGACAACTTATACCCAGAAAGTTACTCATGAAATATTAGCAAGAGGCCTTCAGGTTCTAAACAGAGACCTTCTAATTGCTCTTTTGCACTCTGCCTTCAATCAGTAGTTTTTCACTCCAAAACACTATGCCTACAGGGAGAGGATCCTTTTAATTACTGTGCTATTATAAAAAGAACTTATTTCTCAAATCTTTAACCCCTCACTGGTACCAACTACATATCGGCACCTCTCTACTTCCAAAATACACAGTCCTCTAAAAATATGCCATATTAAAACTTCTTAGAATGGGTAAAAAAATGTAACATTCTCCATTGATAAAACACACTGTATATGAAACATAAGATCAATGTGAAATTATGTATTTGTATCTTGTAACTTCTGCATAACAATTTGTGAATTTGTCTACTGGAACAAAATTGCATTTAGAGGAATCGAGCATGGATAAAATATTTTTATCATAATCATTCATTAGCATGATTTATGTTTATGGACCTCAGCTTATGCCAGGGTTGGGCAATTATTTCAGGTGGAGGGCCGCTTACTGAGTTTTGGCAAGCCATCAAGGGCTGCATGACAGGCAGTCAGGGGCAGATACCTATTAATTTTCTAAAATTTTTAGGGGCCTCACAGGCTGGATAGATTGGCCTGGCAGGCCGCATCCGGCCCCTGGGCTGCATTTTGCCCACCCCGGCTTATGCTTTCCCTTCTACTTGTGGGGGGGCGGGGTGTTTCATTTTATCATAATGGCTTGTATGTTTTTGCAACTTGATTTTCATCCTCAGCACTAAAATCAGGACAATCTGAAAAAAATGACAACGTCTTCACAATTAAATGAGAGGCAAGGAGTTGTGTCAGTAAAACTGCATGATTGGGATAGACTTAGACAAGCTTTCAAATATGAAGCATTCTGTTTCAGGTCTGAGGTAAAAAGCAGGCACAGCAAAGATCTGGAAAGCTGTGAAACTAGAGAGGAGACAAATTCCCAATGGTAGCAGATAAAACAACTAGCAAATGAAAAAAACAGCTTGATCAGTGGGAGATCAAGACCTTTCAAAAGGAAAGAGGGTCCTTATCACTTGGAGCACAGGAAGAACGATTTTCAGGAATCAGGTAGATTAATGACAAAGTCGGTATCAGTGTTCAGCCCTAAGTCCTTAACATCCAGACAGTTTATGATTCTTTGTTTCCAAGTTCACTTTCTGAACACATGTTGTAAATTTCCCTTGAGCATGAGGACAGCGAGGTCAGAACCAGTGATGGTTCTACGAAAAGCATGTTCCTACAGATGTTTGTGCATTTCTGTCCTTTATATTTTTTTCCGTGACAGTTCATTCTGGTGTGTAGTTTCTGTCTACTTTCGAGGACATAGTTACCCTGAATGTATTTGGTGCACTGGACCAGATAGATCACATTTTAGGAACACCTTGTGTAGGTTGCATGGGTTCTGATGGGTTCATTGTGGGAGCGTTGATTGTTGTAGCAGTGTAGAGTGTAGCAGGTTTTGCATCTGTTGTTAAGGCAAGGCTGTATCCCATCAGATGTTTTTTGAACAGTTTGGAAATTTGCTTCTGACGAGGAGTTAAGCAAGGTGAGGGAATCATTTGAAAGGCAGAAGGTATCTCTCAAGGTCCAATCTATATTAAGTATAAGCCATAATTGTTTGATAATTCTTCTAATCAGTTCCAGTGTGAGGTGGCAAGCGACCACCAGGGATGTGCAGTTACAGAGGGGTTTCTTTTTGTATTGTAGCAGGTTAATGCAGGACAATTGGGTGGCTCTCTCAAAGATATGGCCTATTTCTCTAGACTACTGGAGTGTCTTTACTGTATAAAGGCAGATTTCAGGTTGGTGTGGTAGGTGTCACAAGTATTCCTCTCTGAGCAGATGCAGTAGTACCTAAGGCCCTGACTGCAGATTACAGATTTTCTGGTTTGCTTGGGATGACTGCTAGTTTTGTGTACATAAGTATGGTGGTCTCTGCGATATGTCTAAATGGTTGGTAGGGTGATATGCTCGATGTGAATAATGGTATCTAGAAAGCTGGTATTAGTGTAGGAATATTTACTACTGTGGGAGAGAATTTTATCAGGATGTCATAGTTGTTGAACCTGTGGTGGAAAAAAATAAGTCAGATGATCAAAATATTACCTACGTAACACAGGTATAGTGCAAGTCCTATAGTTCCGTTTTCTAAAAAATTCCTCCTCCGTATGGCTCGTGAAGAGGTTGACTTATCCAGGGGCAATTTTCTGTGCCTGTAGCTGTGCCCATGATTTGAAGAAAGTGTCAACTGTTGAAAGTGAAGTTGTGGGTGCGGATGAAGTGGATGATTGGTAGAACATTTGCAAACCTGAATCTAGTCTATGTTTTTGTAAATATTTCTGGCAGGCATCTGTGCCTTCATGGTATTGGATGTTCGTATACAGTCTGGTAACATCCTTGGTTCAAAGCATGGTTTTCTCAGGAAGAACGGTGACGTTCTGGATTTTTTGAGGAAGTCTGTTGTGTCTTGAAGAAAACTTTCTCTTCGAGTGACAAAGTTTCAGGATAGTTGGATAGTTTCTATGAATTCCGACAGCTCTTCAATGAATTCCGACAGTTCTTCAATGAGGGTACCACAGTTGGGTATGATGGGTCTATCTTACTTGTGAACCTTGGGGAGCATAAATAAAGTTGCTAAGGTAGGAGGGTGGGGGATCAATGGAAGTAGTTTTTTTTCTGGAACCAGTGTGGAAATGATTTGATAATATTTTCCATTTCCAGAATGAGTATTGGTGCGGGGTCCTCCCTAAGATCTTTATAGTATTTGGTGTCAGAGAGTTATCTGTTAACCTCACTGAAGTAGTCTTGACAGTTGGTGATGACTACATCTCCACCTTTGTATGCTGGTTTGAATATTATTGTTTAAGTCTATTCGAAACATGCAGTTGTAGTTCAGTAAAAAGACGCCATCCACAAAAATACTTGTCTCTCACTTAACTCCTAGACCATCATGGCTACATCACTCTAACACTTCACAATTAAATATAACTAACCATCTCCACCCTGTTAGTATGCTGGGTATAGCATACTGAGAACAAATGAGTATTTTAGGATTTTTCTCAATATTTTTTGATTGATTAAATACAAAAATGTTCCCAATTTTTAGGAATGAAAATACAAAACTATGCAAAAAATTCACTTTTTGCACTACCATTGACAGAACACAATCTGCTCATTTATTTTTGCCTGTTCACTTGACACTGGGTTTTTGCTGAAAGAATTCCAGTATGTAAAAATGCACTTGCATAACTTGTTGACCTTGGAACACAGATGCATTAAAAACCAAAAAAATTACATACAATTTCTATCTCTTTCCTTTCATAACTGTAAATTTTTAACAAGAACCTATATAAATCAAACACTGAGGAGAAGCCCTGATTTCATAAGTCTTATCAGACAACTGACATTAATATAATTAGATAATTCCATAAGAGCATGGTAGCTAATTTCTCCAAGAATTGTAGTTTCACTAGGATTATGCTAATAAGCCTGAAACTATTAGGAAAGAATGAAAAGACATATATGCTCCCACCTCTCTCTTGCTTCATGTAAGCAGAGTTTCACACCTACAGAACTTACATATAAAAAGTAATATATAACTTATTTTTTCAGTCCTTACCTGTAGCAAGCAACGATCTCGAAATGTGTATCCTATCAATTTGTCTAAATGCATCAGACATTGATGATAGCGAATATGGTGGGTAAGCACAGGAAGCATCATTGCATGCTAGGAATACAAATTGTCATAAGGAAAAGTGTTCATTAATAAAACACAGAAAACCTTCAGAGTGACAAAAACAACATAAAAAAGTTTTACATATTATGACACATGAGAAATGAACTAAAAAAAATGGCCTTATATACTCCATCATCAACACATGTAACTAATTAGAACCTATCCATATGTTGGCAAGGTAAAGATTCAACATGCAAACGTTACCCAGATTTTGCTATATTAAAAAAGACTGAATGAAGACTAGCATTTGCATCTCTGACTTAACTTTAAGTTATATCACATGAATCACAAAAGGTCTCTACACTTGAAAGATAATATAATTAGCTTTTAACAAATGATCCTAAGCACTTATTCCAAATGTTGGCAGGCAGGAGGACTCTGCAATGTAAAGTTATATCCTTATTACTCTTTTGCCTTCATTTCCTTCTGAGAGAGGATTCAGAGGCCAATGCTTTTAATTTTTATAAAGTACTGCACTTAGGTAGTGCCTGAGCTATCACACGCTAAAAAGAAGCAGAATGGCAGTTGTATAAATTTACCTATATGCAAGCCTTTTGCTGAAAAGTAGTATAATGGTATATCTATGAGGGGTTTGTTGTGTTTTTGGGTTTGGGGTTTTTTTACTGAACAAATGGGTGAACACTACAAATGTGTTGACAAGTAAACTGATAAGAAGAGAAACTGCACTTGAACTGAGCCTTCAAGAGGACTTGATTACTGAATTACTGAAAAGACAAGGGTTTTATGTCCTCACATTGTAAAAACACTGTTGCTGAATGTAATAGTATTAAGTGAATTTCAAGTACCTTAAAACATACAATAGTTACTTTTAGAATAATTTAAGTGGCTTTAAGGACAACCTTCCCCTTCTTATGTCAGGTATAACACTGATTATTGCATTTCTCCATTCTATGATCACTTTATTAAAACACCTTGGACAACTCACAGCACACTAGTTCAATTTCTCCCACTTGCATTTCATTATAATGGTCTTTCAGGTGATCACAACAGTACTACTGGTAACTGATGGTGCACAGACCATAATTTTAATATTACATAACAAATTGTATGTTTGGCTCAAATTTGAGGACTAGATGTACAGATTCTAAACGTAAAGGTCTTTAATATGACTCTTGCAATTATACTGAGATGCTGATTGGCTTGATTAATTTGAGTCAATAGGGTTATAATTATTTGTATTTCTGATGTATCTTTCTTTTTTTTTTTTTTTAAATAAAAAAGCTTTAAAAAAACCTGATAAATGAATATTGATAAAATTTAGACTCCTGAAACTAGGGTGTATACCTTAAAGGCACCTGTGTGACATAGAATTGTTATTTCTTGGAAGTGACTGAATAGCAGTAAAAAGGTGTGCACTGTATCTGCCAAATAATTGTGAACCATTTCAAACCATCAAAGAACTTCATAGATTTTCTTCTTCTCTTCCCTTGTGTAAGTGCTTCATTTTGGAACATGCTAAGTCTAACATTATTGTTATGAGACAGAGTAATTTAAAATTATTAGAGTGCTTCTATGTTTTAAAAATTTCAATCTTTTAAACTACAGTGCTTTTAAGAATTAAAGTAAACCAATAATTTAAAATCATTCGGCATTAAGTCTGCCCACAGAGTTGATTTACATTCAGTGAGTTTTTAGCATTCTTCATTCTAATTGGGCAAAACGCATATCTGAAAGCAACAATAGCAATCTTTCATTTTAAAGGTTACATAGTTTAGTCTACTTCTGACCACTTAAAGAAATGGAAACAACCAACATTCATTTCAAAATTGACCAGTTTAGATTTTATCATCTTAGATGTACAAGAGAATATGAAAGGTGGCTTTGTATTTTTTGCTCTTTGATGGTTTGCTGTCTTTCAACAAGTTTTAATGAGACAAGAATAGAAACTAGGAGCTAGAAAAGACCCTGAGAGATCATCTAGCCCCTTACAATGACATGAAGGCATTCAAGATTAATGGCAAAGGTTTTACTAAAGAATAAATTGGTTTCTAAGCATCCAAATTGGGAAATGCACACATTTGACTACTACTTCTTTTGTATAGCTGACTTGGAGCAACAATTGTAAGTCAAGTTTAAGGTTAATTAACCAGCCTAATGCTCTTAAAGAAAGGGAATGCACCTCTGCAATGTCACTGTCAAATTTGTATAGAGGACAGAGTGTTGTTGTGTGGTCCATAGTTTGATCAGGATTGCCACAGTCACATTTTGCAGAACACCTTATACACCATTTGTCAAGTGACCACAGAGGCCATGCCCTGTTTGGATCTCATTTAGAGCCTGCAGATCATTTGACTGAACTTACAACAGACAGGCAGAGCTGATGATCAAAATAAGAACAGAACTGTAAGCTGCCTTATCTACATGTTGGCAATTGTATAGGTAATCTGCTTCAGATTTCTACAATAGTAAGGCAAAAGGAATGTTTTTTGCTTAAAAAGTGGGTTTTTTTACTTTTATTTTTAATTTAGATATTTATCTCCCACCAAGTTTTCTCTCTGAGTTCACTACAATAGTGTTCCAAATTAAGCATAAAGTTCCTTAACTAAACCTTTGCTAGACCATATAATGACCCGGGATCCTGGTTTTCTCCAAGAAAAAACAAAATTGCAAATTCTCTAATTAAAACCTCCAAATCCATGATTAAAAAAAGGAAACACCACTATATTTATAGGTATTAGTTCAACACAATATTTTGCTGATATATTTATAATTTTAAAGCAATCTGGAAGCCTACCAGTGACTTAATCACTATAATAAAATAAATTCTAAATACCTACATATTTTGGCATTTGATTTTGGGTTTTTCATCATGGAAGATTAGAGCTCCTACAGAGGCCACTCTGTACACCCCAGGCAATGCAGAAACATTCAAAATTATGCACAGAAAAAACTGAGAATTATGCAAAATTATCTACTTTTATTTATTTTATTTTTTTTTACAAATTAAACTAAATATAACACTACTTGAAACTTCTTTAGAAATATACTTTGTATGGTTGGGGGTGGATGTGGGGTACGTGTGGGGGATTTGTGAAGGTGTTGGGGGTGTGATTGTGTGTGGGTTTGTGGGGGGTTGTGAGTGTGGGTATGAGAGTATGTGGGGCTTGTGGGTGGGTGTGGGGTTTGTCAGAGATCATGAAGGGATGAGGGGTATGGGTGTGTGTGTGGGGTTTGTGGGTAGATATTAGGTTTATGTTGCACAGGCCCCATCACAGTGGTTCAGCACCAGCAGGCCCTTAGGGTGCTCATGGCCACATCAGGCACAGCCCCTGGTGGCGTGCACTTCTGGCTGACCCTCAGGGCCTGCAAATGCTGGCATGAAGCCATCCCGGCCCGCTAGTGTGTGCCTTCAAACCAAACCAAGCTGGCCGTGTACCACCAGCACGTGCAGATCACAGTACTGCAGTCAGGAGCTGCAAGCTAATCGGGCTGGGCGGGCTCCGTGCCTCCATGTGCAGCTTTCCACTGGAGTGCTGGAACCCTCACACAGAGACACAGAACTGGCTGGCCCAACCTGATGGTGCATAGACTGGGAGCTGTGCATCATGTGGCTGGGTGGGCTCTATGCTTCTATGTGGGGTTTCCAGCACTCCAGCGGGAAGTGGCACATGGAGGCACGGAGCCTGCCTGGCCCGATAGGATGGTGTGCGATTCTGTGCCTTCATGTGTAGCTTCCTGTCCGAACCACTGCACACAACTCCCAGTCCACATGCCATCAGTCTGGGCTGGACTTTCATATGGGCACCTGCAACTGGCCCACAGAGCCCCCTCCAACCATGCTGGTGCCCCCATCCATGAACCATAGCCCCTCAACCAGCCCCCAACCCCCTGCAAGCCCAGGGGGAAAATGGGCCTGAGCCAACCCTGGCTGACAGTCTCAGAGCCCTGCCCCTTCCCCCTCTCCCTCCCCCTTGGGACAGGGCTTAGGGTTTGCCGCCCACTTTGCCAGAAGTTCTTGCAGGCTGGAACTCTGCCAGCCTGCAGATCTCTTTGCAAAAGTGGAAAATCTATGGGTATCTCTGTTAAAATGAAAAATCTGCTGTTTCTCTCTGTTGAAAGGGAAAACCCACATTGTTTTAATTTTTCCATGGGAAACCCCAGCTCTCTGACAAAAATGACATTACATACATTGCTAAGTCAACAGTAGTTAAACTTGAACTTCTGATCCTCAAATTAACTTCCCTGAAATAAAAATGAGGGGTTTTATTTTTCTGTGGTTTTTGGTAGTGTAACCTATCATAGAACAGAAGGACTTGAAGGGACCTCTGAAAGTCATTTAGTCCAACCCCTTACATTAGGCAGGATCATCATTATCCAAACCATCCCAAGCAAATCCTTGCCTAATCTATTGTTGAAACTACATACGGAACCCTGTTACATAACCACAAAGCATAGGCTCCTAACCTGCTACAGGTAAAGTAGGGGCACAAGGGTGGCCAGTTGCTCTAAGGGTTGTTAAGATACACTTTAGAGATTCAAGCAAGAGGATGACTGCCCCCTTCCCTTCCAACCTCCACTACAGAGGAAGGTCAAAACCCTCAATATTCACAACAAATTGAATGGGGGAAAAATACCTCCTAATTCTAAATGTGGTGACTGATCTGACTCTTTAGCCATGAACCTCCAGATTTTAGTCCCAGCAGGAGTACTGGCACACCCTTGAAAAATCCCAGCCTTGGCTGAGGCCAACACCCAATGCTTCAATTCTTCTAAGGAAGGCAACTCCCAAAGAAACCTCCCGAAAAAACAAAACAAAACCCTGATGTGTACCAACAGGAGGAGGCAGGAAAAATTCTTGCCAGCCCTATGCAGAAACCACAAAAGCCTGGAAGCATAGGAAATACCCATCCTATAGCACAGATTTTCAACCTCTTGAACATCTCCAATGACAGAGATTCCACAACTTCCCTATGCAGCCTATCCCACTGCCTCACTGTTCTTCCAGTAAGGAAGTTTTTCCTCATATTCAATCTAAAGCTACTTTACTGCAACTTCAAGCCATTGGACTTTATCTTGCTCTCTGAAGCAAGAGAAAAAAAAGGTGTTCTCCCTCATCTTTATGGCAGTCTTTCAGATATTTGAAGACTGCTATGAATAGTAGATCCTGCACTGTTTCCAGGATTGGACGAGATGACTCTTGGAATCCCTTTCCAACCACATGCTTTGACCACTATTAATATAGACAATAATAGGCAAAACATGTTAATTTTTAAGAGGATTTTCTTTAGTTCCTTTGTCAGGATCTATGGAGTCTGCAATGCCACCTGCTCTGGGATATCTCTCAAACAGTTTGTGGCTTGGACAAGATATGCATACTTATAGGTAAAAAGATATCCTCAAAATATTTTACCTTTTTCCTATCTGAAATATAGAATGATAGGATCACAGAAAAACAGAACTGGAAAGGCTGCAGGAAACCATCTAGTACAGGGGTGGGCAAAATACTGCCCATGGACCAGATCCGGCTCACCAGGTGATATCATCCAGCCCAGGGACCCCCACGAACTACCTGAACCCCACATAGCCCACGGGGCCTCTGCTGCCACTGCTGCAGCTGCCAGGGAACCTGCTCAGTTTCCCCGGCCTCCAGCAGCCCCTCCTCATGTCCCTGCTGCAGCACTTGCTGTGGGCAGCAAGTAGGGAAACTGCAGCTGGGCAGAAGCACGGAGCCCGGGTCCCATGCCCAGCGGAGTGATGGGAGTACACAGCTTGGGTGGGAAGGGTGTAGGTGTGGGTATGTGGGGTTTGTGGCTATGAGGGAGGGTGGGGGGTGTGCCCTCCTCAACCTCCTCCACAGTGCACAACACTCCACTGCTGGTGGCAGCAGCAGCAGGCCCTGAGGGTGCTCGTGACCTGTGTAGGTGCTGCCACCTAGTGGCACACAGCTCCAGCTAGTTCCAGGACCTGCATGTGGTGGCAAAAAGTGGAGCCAGTCTGGCCTGCCTCTTATCATGTGGGGCTCATGTGAAGCTTCCAGGACTCATGTGCCACAGGGGAGAAGCCTTGTGTGATGGAGCCGGCTGCCTCCCCTGCCATGTGCAGCCCCTAGGACTCCACCAGGAATCGGGAAGGTGGGCTCCCTGCCACTTCCAGCAGAGTCCAGGAGGTTGCACATAGCAACAGGGAATAGGGAAGGCAGCCAGTTCCATCTCACAGGGTTTCCCTCTAGTGGTGTGCGAATCCCAGGAGTAAACCCCATGTAATAGAGGCAGGCTGGCTTGACTACACCTTCTTGCTGCCATGTGTAGCTCCCAGAACTGATTGGACCTGTGCGCCGCCAGATAGCTGCACCTGCATGGACCATGAACATCCTGAGGGCCCAATGCCAGCTGCTGGTGTGGGCTGCCCAGGCAGCAAGGGCTTTGTGCCATGGGGGAGGGGGTCCCTATACTCTCCCACCCTGCCCACACCCCTCCAACATATACACACGCCAACACCCCTCCAATGTAGCCCTGCCCACCCCCCCATACACACAATGACATGTCCTCACAAACTGCCCCCACACACCCCACACCCAACCATACACACATACCCACCCCACAAACAGACCTCACACACTCCCCTAACACACAATATACAAGAATAAGACTTTACTTTTGAGCTATTATGCAATCAGCTCTATATGCACTATACAAACACATACAAATCAGGACAAAATTTTTTTTTTAAATAAAATTAAAATATATTATAGCAGATGTTTGACTTTAACTATATAGTTTGTTTGTTTCCCCCCCACCCCGGTTCCAAGATGGGGGTAAATCCTCAGCAGTGGATGCTATTTAACTGGGAGACAAAAAGCTGCCCATTTACAGAACTGACTTCATTAAGAATCCTGGGCCTCTTGTTACCTGGCAGACATCAGAACGAATGCCGGTTTTCCAGAATCCCTGGCTGCTCAGCTCCACAGTCACTTCTCGTCTCATTGTGTTTTTCTGTCTAATTTTTTGCAGTGCTTCCTAGAATGAGAGAGAATGGGGTCACCATGAAAAACCTTGTACACCAGAAGCCAGCAACCTACAGCCCACAGACCCATTGCCTGAGGATAAAAGAGCTTTGGTGGCATTTGGGTGCAGGGGGAGCCAGATGTAGGTACTCTCCCCATGCTGCCTGGGAAATAAGTGGCAGTGGTGCCCACTCGCCTGCCTCTGACCTGGGGAGGCTCCATACCTGGAAAAATGTTGCCTATCCCTATGCTACACTAAAGCAATATTAAGTCTTGTATGAACATAAAATCCCAGACCCCCACTTCCCTTCCCTCTTCCCCCTCCTGCAACTGTCTATTTTTGGGCAGCATCCTTTCAGTCTAGGCACCAAAATCCTATAACTGAAGCCAGCCAAAACACCTTGGTAATGATATAATAATCTATAATGATGTAACCTGGCTATAAACAGTGAGGAGGGACATGAGAATGGTTCAGTCCTCTGATCCTGGTGGATGAATAGTGAGAACAAAACTGATTAAACAGAGATTTTTGTCGTAGGTGACGTAGACCTTTCCTCTTTATCCACCAAGGGAAATGTAAGTACAAGAGAAGGTAATTTCCTCTTGGGGTACTTTATATGTGACACCTCAACCCTAGCCTTGCATGTGGAATGAGTGATTCTTCATTCAAATCCTTCTTTCATGCATATTTCTACTTAGAAGGTTATAACATAAACACTGATAAAAGACAGACTGTTATTATATGACCCCAGCCAAACTGATGATTCTGGTTTAGTCATGCAAATGTCCCTGACATGGGACAGGGGTCAGAATCTATTGACTCTTCTGCCTACTATTATGAAACGTACCATCTTGTTCCAAAATCTGCACCTGCCTTGGCCACAAGGAGTTTTGTGTCCTGCTGCTTATATATACTTGTAAGACGCACAGGGGCCTGTGGAACCTTGAGTGTATATGCCTTTTATTTTGTGTTTAAAGCTAAAGAAATATAAATACATATATCATCAATATGCTAGGTTCTCTGAGTCCGAATTTAGGTCCTAATACTGCAAACAGTCCTATGAGTATGACAGTACCTAATTCAGAACCAGGAACTGCACCATGCTATGTTTCTCCTCTCTCCTTCTATGTTGCACCATAGGGCTTTTCTGAGAACTTCTCCCACCTCTGCTTCTCAGCCTCTACTATTTAACTAACCTCCCCCCCCACCATTAAAACTCTTCAGCACAGGGATAGCCTCTTTGTTGTTCATTACCTCAACTTCTAGCAGAATGGACTCCTGATTGACAACTGATGCATGTAGGAATAGCCCCAATATATATAATAACTTCACATCCTATAATCACTGTGAAATGACTAATTGCTGTCATAAAGGAGAAAGACAGCTAACAACATCACTCCTTTAGGATCCAATCTACATTTCAATGGACCTTGGATGAGGCCATCACTTATGCACTTTTTGGGTAGGCTTTATTATGTCTTCCAGCCTTGCAGTTGCACCAGCCACTTGTATCATCAGAGATCAGTTATGAACAATCACTTTAAAAGATTCACACACCAATTGGATGTGGCCTCACACCACCCAATATGCTATAGATGTAGCCTTCACTATCACAAAATTTGGGCATCCTAGCATAAAATTTCTGCCATTTCAATACATCTCCCTTATGACAGACAATTACTTTAGAAACCCATCATCCTAGATGATACAATCTAGAAACAAAGGTCTACACACTACAATAAGTGATAAATGTCAAAAGGAGCACTTCATTTTTGACAGCAAAATATAATCGTCTCCACACCCTATCTACTAAAATTTTAAGAATAACTCATCCATTATTCCCTAATGAGACATTTTTAATAAAAAGTTCTAGCCTTCCATTTGTTCTCTGCTGCAGTGATGAAAACTGCAGTAAAGACAAAATCATCTACTTCAGTGGCAAAAGCTTTTTTCCTTAGAATTATGGCACAGATAACTTAACACAGTGATTCTTCACTGTGTTAAGCTGAAAGGTTTTGAGTTATTATATATACTAGTATAAATACAATGTTAATTAAGCCCCATGTTCATACAACAGCATGCTATTCTTTGCAGTAGTAATGAAATCTAATGCACTGTCAAATATATTGAAGGCCATCTAGTGCAGGATCAGCTACAAAATAAGAAAACAGCAAATAAATTAACTAAAAAGAAGAAAGAAAAGCTGCTTTATCAAATTTCATTCCACACTTATAAAAGTTCTATCCTCCTTCATATACTTTACATCAGTTCTCTGATTCAGAGTTACTGTCACACATATAAAGAAACAACATTAATGCTTCAGTCCAAGATTTTTTAAAAAGACAAGGAGTTCCAAAGTGGAAGTCTTAATTCACATTCAGGTTGGTTGATTTTCTAAATTACTAAGCATTCATATCTACCATGCAAATAAATACCAGCTATCAAGTACTCAATACTCTGAGGAACAAATCACCAGTATTTTTTACCTTCAGGTATAATCGGGAGTGCTTTGTTGTGGGGGAAAATAAAAAATAACTAATATTTGTGATTCAATTATTACGTTTTTAAATATCAGTCCACCTTCTCAAGATTCACTCACTCGGAAAGAGGTTAAAGAATTTCATTAAGACTTTTCAACCAAATACAGCTTTGGACTCAGATTCATCCCAGAAGGGAAATTTTTAAAATTATGAGTAATTGAAAAGAACAGCCTGGAATGGAAAGCTCTTCTCAACATTAATTACTGAAATCATTAATGACAAATGCTATAAAAAGGTCAGCCCCTTATGGTAGTTTCTGTAATTGGGTAAAGAACTTGCAGTTGGTAGGGAGGAAAAAGCCACTCCATTAGAAGTCAAGATTAACTGTAATATCAAAGTAACACAGCGAGGAGAAAAATCACGTATGAGGACAACAGATATTACTTTGCTTATTTCCATAGGAATGCAGCAACATGTAATATTAGTCAGAAAGGGACAATGCCAGACTCACAGGCTAAGTTGCAACTCACCTCTCTCTGTGACAATTTCTGTTTATCAGCCTGTTTGACTTTGGGGCTATTAGCAAGCAAATGACGCAGCTTTACATAACTCTTCCATAGTTTTTGGTACCTGAAGTGCAATGAAAAAAAGTTAAAAAGCACTGCCAATTGCAGAAAATAATTAATGAAAACCAGAGACACATAAATGTATCACTGCTTGATCTAGTGACCAGCTTAGCTGCCATTAACATGACAAAATATTTTATCAATACTTTCTCTGCACAACAAATATGCCTCAAAGAGCTTAACATAAGAAACGAGTATAATTACCTATGTTGTACAGGAACTACACTGAAACTGAAGTTCAGAGAGGTGAAGTGCCTTACCCAAGGTCACCCAAGAGGCCAGTGGCAGAACTGGGAGGATAACTCTGATTCCAACCCAGTGCTTTGCCCTTCATATGCTCCATTCAAGTGGCTGCTTTTATGGAAAGAATAAGCCTACTTACTGAAAGGAAATGCTTCAGTCAGAACAGGGAGTTACACTGTATAAATTAATGTACAATGTTAAAAAAAATATATAGTAGAAAAAAGATGATTCAGGGGATTTCAAAAACCACTTAAAGCAACCACCTTTTAAAATAAAGGAAGCAAATGGAGGTAAGTAGGCTGTCACACTGGTGATTTATTTTTTTAATGTTTCAAATGTACAAATAGCATCAGTTTAGAATTGTCCTCATGTGGTGGTTATTGATAGTCTCTCACATGAAGTGCCAGCTGTTCTGCAAGTTCATAATACTCAACAGCCCCGCTCTCCTTCCCCACAGTTTTTTTCTTACTGGAGTCTGCTCATTGCAATTCCTGTCCATCATTCCTAAACATGCTCCCATAATCTTCTGAGACTACTGTGTCTGGCTAGTCTATATACAAATGGAAACATTGACTGTTCCTCTGCCATTTTCTCGGCACTTAAGTGAGCATGAGGATAGTTTTCAAAACAACTTATACATTTATTATCTTTGCATTCCCACCTTCTTGACTGTGGTTCTCAAGCGTTTTCACGTCAAGGCACTCTCTCTCAACTTTTCTGAGTTGGGTTGAGAGCTACCATTTTTTAAAATAAAAGTTGGGTTGAGAGCTACCATTTCACTACTTCTGCCTACAGCAGTACTTCTCAATCAGGATGCTACTCTGTGCTCCTGCCTGAATTAAGGATTTCTGATGAATCTAAGGCAGGCAAGACTTTTATGCCCTGCGTGAAACTCTCCGTGCCAGTGGGTGGGTAGGGAGAAGGAGAGCCATCTCATGTGCCCTGGGTGCACTTGTACCCAGCTGCTCCAGCTAAGCAATGCAAGTGGCTGCTCAAGCCCATACTGATTCTCTGGCTTAGCAGTCGTGAAGCCGAGCCTGACTCCGTGGACAGGCTTTGTGACAGGCTGGTGAAACCCAGCTTGACCCAACCATCTGGGCAGTTCAAACAACTGCTCCACAGTCCGGCCTAGTTCCCATTAGGCAGTGCAAAGGGATGCTTCCTAAAGCCTTTCCTGATCCAACCATGCTTGCTCTCCCCGGATACAGAAGGGCACAGGACAGTCTCACGTGTCCTGTGTGACCCTGTTGCCTAGAGGAACATGTGGAGTTGGACTTTAAAGGGCTATAGGAAGTAGGACTGTGTGAAGCTTCAGTCCTTGATTCAGTTTGGCGGAGATTTGGCCCAATTCAGTGGCTGAATCTCTGAATCCAAATCAAATCAGAGGACCTTTTAATCTCTCTAAATCAATTTGGAAAGATTCGGAAAGATTCAGACAAAGACAGCTTTAAATGTTTTTTCTACATACTCTAGTGCCAGGGGCTCATGATGCTGGGGTGCATGGAGTATCCTACAGGAGGGTGGGGGGATCACCAGCATGCTAAGCAGCAGATCCGGACGTGGAACCAGAAGTAGATCCAGTCTAATTCTGGGTCCGCCAGGGAGCGTGTGGAGGGCTCCCCAGCCCCCCCTCCTGCCCCGGCTCAGTGACTGGTGCCTCCTGGGTCTGGGGATCACCAAGCCAGGGGGACGCACGGGGGCCTCCCCAGCAGACCTGGAAGTGGACCAGAAGTACTTCTGGTCCACTTCTGGGTTCACTGCTGAACATGTGGAGGGTCCCCAGCACTGTGGGATACTCCATCCACCCCAGAATCGCAGCGATCACAAGCTGCGCTGGTACCTCAAGGTATGTAGAAAAAACATTTAAAGTTGTGTCTATGTCCAAATCGCTGATTCTCTGAATCAGCATCAAATCTTCAGGTACAGATTCAGGAGAATCAAATCAGGAACTGTGATCCAAATCAACAAATCAAATCACTGTCCATGATTCAGGCTCAATCCGAATCAAATAGGGCCTGCTTCACACACCTCTAGTAGGAAGACCATGGCCTCCAGCATCAGATGCTTCCTGATCTCCCTCCACAGGAGGCACACAGTTCAGCTTGCCTGTGGTAGCACCCACATCGTGGCACCCCCGGAAAGGACTGCTGGCACCCTAGGGTACTGTGGTGCCGCAGTTGAGAACCACCAAGCTAAACAAACAAATCAACTACCCAAGCAACAACCAAATGAACTCCAAGAAGAACTTTCCTTCCAAAAATAGAGGAGAGTCAAAGACTCCAGGAAGTCCAAAAGAAACTTTGTTCTTGGTGCTGATTTGTGTGAAAAGTGCTCAGATATTTATGCCTGAAGGATAGGAATAAAAAGAATAAAACTATACAAAAAACTAGAACAGGAAAAAAAAAACACAGAAGGCAGAACTTTCTTTTCTGAATGCCCTTGAAACAGATATTTTTTACCAAAATAATAGGTCTGAGATGCTAGAAAACCAACTCAGAAAAGTCTTAATGTTAAACTTATTCCATTAGCTGTAATGGACGATATGTGTCTAAAATCCCTTGACAGCTTTAAAGAAATCTTAACAAAAAATTTTAGATAAAGTTAAAGATAAAATGACAATGTAGGAAGAATTATAGTGCTGTGCTCTTCTAATGGCTCCCATAAAAGAAAACCAAAGAGCTTACAAATATTAGAGAACTTAGTTTCGAAACAAAGGTCGTGAAGAACAATTATTCTCATTTTACTACTACAGAAACAAAGACACCACAAGCTTAAAGTGATCTCCATGGTTAACAAGGAAGTATGTGTCACAGCTAGACAAAGAATGCAAATGTACTGGTTTGCACAACTGACTTAACCACAACCTAAAAGTGCAGTTAAATTTCAGGTCCAAGCGTCTTCATTGCTCTCAAACTGTTAAAGTTTTTTAAAATAAGCCAATAATATAAATATCATTTTCACTAAATCTCTTATTTCTTAAACAATAGTACTTTTTTTTTGAGAAAAAGACCCCTTTGCAAATTCAGCTTAAGATTTATACTAAAGTATATCATTTTAATATTGTATAAATTGTACGTTTGATTTAAATCTAAGATTTATAAAGAAAATTCAGAATAAAGCTGCATTTTTTTGAAAGAGGAGACCTATTTTCTAGTTCAGTGGTGTTCAATCTTTTGGCCCTGTGGGCCAAATGAGTGGCACAGAGTCAGTCCCACTTCTGAGTCATGACTGGGTCCAGTGTTCCCAACACTGCCCTCTTCTCCCCCCACGCACCAGAATTAGGTCCTGGGGATCTGACACCACCCCGTCCCAGTCCCTCACGCTGGAATTGGGATCTGGGGCCCAGTGTCGCCTTCATCCAGCCTTGTGTTCTGGGATTGGGCATCCCATCCAGCATCCAGGACCCAGGGTTTCTCATAGGTCCAGAAATTAGGCATCAGGAGAATTGTGGCACCACTCCCCCACCACCAAATTTCCAGACCCCTGAAGATCTCCATGGGCTAGATGATATGGAGCTGCAAGACATATCAGCCCACAGGCTGGGGGTTAAGCACCCCTACCCTAGTTGCCAAAAATACCCCAGGTCTTACCCCTTCTCCTACTGTAGTTAATTTTAGGTTTCCCATCAACTTCAAAAGGCACAAATGTACACACTTATTTAATAGACGAATATTATTTCTAACATAAACTTTTAAAGAAAAAGATCTTACTGAGGGTCTCCAGCATAACTGAGTTGAGCAGGTCGTATCCCAAAGTGGACAATAATAGGAAAAGTAATCACATCTGGATTGAACTGCTCACGGTCCAACTGATCAATGCGAACAGAGCTGGGTTTCTAGGAAGAAAAAAGAAGTTTTTTCTAATTAGCAAGCAGATCTTTTGATACCTTATGGGATATAATCTACACCCTCCAAGAACCAAGATGAATGCCATCATCATTGTGTTAAACAAGACTTTCAACACTGAATAGATGATATATTTGATTAGGTGTGCGTAAAAGAATCCTAATACATGATTGCTGGGTAACCGCTGTCTGTGTCTGACAAAAGGCCTAACAAGAGTGCAGAGCCAGTCCAGGCCCAGAAGGGTATAAAAGGAGACTCTGCAAGTGACCAGGGAGCAAGCAAACGGGGGCAGCCAACAGGGCAGTTTGCAAGCAGTTTACTGGGAGCAAGAGAAGGAAGGGGACGAGGAAGAGATGCCAGGCACCAGATCCCACTCAGGGAAGGTAAGCAAGCCACGGCTACCTGTGTTCGACTTACTGAGTGTTTATTTGGTGGGCTGTGTGTTGGGGCTTGTGCTCTGAGAGCAGCTGGGAGTGCTGCTAACTGAATGGTTGTGGGGTGATTGTGTCTCTGTCAAAAGCCCTAACACGGGGGAGGAGCCAGTCAAGGCCCAAGAGTGACCAGGGAGCAAACAGGGTAGTCTGCAAGCAGAATGCAAGCCAGTTTGCATCCCCTTCTTTGCAGGGGAGCTTTTAAGGTAAGTTCTTTCTTTAATTAAGAGTAATTAACCTACATATATTTAATATAAGCAGTGAAAACTCAGCAGTGAAACCAATACTTAAACCCCTAATGTAACTAGAGTCCAGAGTAAGGAGTTCACTAGGGAGTTTGCCTGGAAACTCTTTCACCTTCTTCACTGTAAACTTGGTGAGAGGAAGCAGGTTAACAGGGAAAAGGGAACCTTTAAGGACCAAAGAGCAGCAAACAGGACAATTAACAGGGGAGTTTGCTAGGAAACGGCTGCTTAGAAGAAGGGCCAGGAAGAGAGAGGCAGAGGATTAGACCCAGGGAAATGGCCAGAGGATGTCACAATGCCACTGCTAGCTCTTCCTCTGCTGGCACCTGTGAGGTGTTTGTCCAAGGACTCCTCACTGCCAAGGTTTCCACTTAGGTCCTGGTTTGGTGCTGCAGCAGGTTCCTTCCAAAGACAGGTAGGTGGGAGTGGTGCCCCTAAAGAAGCAGGCAAGAGAGCTACAGGAGGAGGCAGCAAAGCTCTGAAGCATCCTCTTCCATGAGTACTTCATCAAATCGATGCTGGAGGAGGACTATGAAGGAAGGACTGCCAGAGGCAGTGCTACAGAAGAGAAAGGACATGGACTCACAGGAGAGTGGAAGGTGGAAGCTTGTGACCTTTGGCAGCAAGCAGGAGTCTTCATCTCTACCTGCAGCAGTTTGCCTGGAGAACAGATAAGGAGCCCTAACAACAGAGGGGAAGGAGAATGTTCTGTTGGTAGAAGAGGCCAGGCCAGGCATCCCAAAGTTGGGATGATTAAGACCATGGCCACCAAGAGGAAGTGATGAGTGGTGGAGTTTTTTTAAGGCCCAGCTTGACAAAGCCCTCACTGGAATGATCTATTTGGGGATGGCCCTGCTTTGTGCAAGGAGCTGGACTAGATGTCCTCCTGAAGTCCCTTCCAACCCTCGTTTTCTATGATTCTAGGAAGGATTTCACTGTCAGGATGGCCAGAGACAAAGGTGTCTATTGGGAAGGCAGAGAAGGGTCACCTCTCTGGGTGCCTTATTTTTAAATTAGTGCAAGAACCCAGGAAAGTTCAGGCTGGGGTTTAGTGCAGATTGGAGGTCTCCGTATGCATAGCACATGTTTTATGGACATGAAGCATTTTCTTCAGTGTCAGACAAAAATGGCCTTTTCTGTAAGGTGTTCTTTTTTGCAAAAATCTTGTCGGTCTAATAAAAGATATCATCTCTACTGTGAGTCCTGATTGACAGTTTCTAAGAATTTCACACAACTCACCTAGACCAAACAGGAAGTTAGTGGCAGAACCATAATAGTAATACGGCAACTTCTGGCTCCTATGTCTATGTATGGTTCACTAGATCATATTACATTTCTAATTTTAGCTCTAGTCTTGATTTCTAATGTAAGCAAAATCATTATTAGACGCAGTCAATCTCACAGATTAGCAGCATAAAAGCTGTAGTACCACTCTTCGAAAACGCTGCTAAGCTGACACATATAATGAGAAATACAGTCTTATATAATGAAGAATACTTTGTCCTTTCACACTTCAAAACAGGCATTCTTCTTATAGCTTAAAAAGGACACTGTAAAAGGATGTGACTTTCACTTCACCTCTAAAACTGCAGAAAATGAATAATTACACATCACTGAAGAAGACGTGCTGTTTAAAGTGCTCTCATTCACATTAGTAGCATATGCAAAACCTTAGCTTAAGGTGAACAGTTGGGTCTTTGCATAAATATTTTTGCCATTATCTTGCAAGCTGTTTTGTTATGTGCCTACATCATTTTCCATCCTGCAATTAGCTGCCTGGATGAAGTTAAAGCTATCAGGTTCTCAGTAGTTTCTGAAAAAGGACATCAAGTATAGTGACCTCTTTATTAAAGCTGTCAATTTAGCATAGAAGACTTGCAGCATCTTTCATGAAGTTGCAAGAACAGCATGGATATTATAATTGCCTTAACAAGAAACCCCCCCAGTGTATTTATAATGAAGACCTTTCACCCCCAAATAAGCATTTTCCAAAAAATAAACAAACCTATAAATAGGAATCATTTGACTCACTTGCAAACTGCAGTCACCTCTGAAATATTCATAGTGCTCTTCAGAGAACAGAACTACAATTTTAGTTTTGAAAAACTGGCATGAACATTTGCCCATGAAAGGGAGAACTGTTCATCAGCAGCTGCTTATACGTGATGATGGAAAATTAATTTTCACTTGTGCATCCAATGAAGTTTTAAAAATAACTTTATGCATTTTAAGCAGGTGCACAGAATTTTTTGCTCCAAAGGCTTTTTCTACCTAATAGACCAGACAAAGAAATGTACAATTGGGTATCTTATTGGAAGTTCAGGGAGGAAATCGAGAACGCTGTTCACAAGGTCACCTGTTACCTTATTTGAGTCTTTATATGATGCAAGGAGGCAACTCCAAGATGAGTTATTTTTATATCTCTCCTTTCTGATGTCTGACTCCCCTGCTATTAGAAATTCAGATATTTCCAGAAATATCTTAAATATTCAGATAATCTTTTCATTCCCAACAGACTAGATGAACACCTAGGAAATTGGTAAAAATGGCAATATCATAGGTACCAAAGAAAAAAAACTTAAGGTGCAAGGGTAGAGAGGAGGGAGGGGTAATTATTACCCTTCCTGAACTATTAGATGCCTTCTAAGCAAATTGTTTAATCCTTCATGCCCACAAATTGAAGCACCTAAATAAAAAAATATCTGATTTTAGACTACTGGCATTAGGATTGCATTGGCTCCTATTTTCAGAACCACCGTGTTCTAAAGTAGAAATCAATGGGAAATGAGTGACTCTGGCATCATTAAAAATAGGACCATGCTTCTTTAGGTGCCTAAACATCAATGTTATCCCTTAACTTAAGCTGTCAATGAATGCCAGACAAAACAACTGGGTCAGCTCTGCTACAGGATCAATATTTTCTTCTTTCAATCCAACACTAGGTCTCTCATTTCTCAAAGCAGACTTCTAGTAAGAACACAGAACAGCAAACTTAATACTTGTATTATTTCTAAAGGTAATAAAAGAAGGAGAAAACATGATGTCCCTTTTCAGTCTCTATTTACACAGTATCTATTTGAGAAGGAAACAGGGCACACAAAATGTAGGTTTCGCCTTTCACATATACACCCTTTAACTCGTACAAAAAGTGTTGAGAGATCTTTTAATGGTTTTAACATCTTGTATTAAAAGAGCTGAAATGGCACAATAGCATTTGAAACACATGCTGGTCTTGGTTCAATTCCAGCTCACAAAAACGGTGCTATTTAGCTGTTTTCCATCCAAGAACTGACCAATATAGCTTTTGCTTATTTTAGAAATTTGTGATGGTATTGCAGAGAATACAGCTTTATAAAGATATTTATTTATACCGGCTGGAATAGCATCAACATTTTCATTTTTTTTTAAATAATTGCCTGTCTTTTAAAGATATGAACCTTTAAAGCTCTTCCAATACAAACTTTGAGTAAACTAACTTGAAAATTTTAATTTATTCATCATAATGCTGAGCTATTGTTGCTTCTTTATCCATCTGAACAAATTTGTGTGGCTAGCAAAAGTGTTTTCTTTTTCTGCATAGCGTACTTACTACTTACATATTTTCCTATATAATAAAAAATATGGGAAAATCTGATTTGTTCTCAGGAGGAATCTTATTTCACAAATGATACTGTAAAAAGAACAAAATCAAATTTAGTATTTACTTGGTCATATAAAGTTGACTAAATTGAATGTAAGACGTGTCATTTTCTAAAGCAGCTTCAGATTATCTCCACAATAGAGTTGTTTCATCTCATAACAGGTGGTAGAAATGCACAGAAGACACTTTCATGCTCTGCTTCTCACTTATTTTTACACGCAGTAGAGCATGCTGTAATCATTTTAAAAAGATCCACAGACTAAGAAAAACTCATCACATTTTTCTTAAGTGAAAGAAAGCATATTAAGGATCTTTTCCCTTCATGGTATTATAGCATGATAACATTTCAAAGCGTAGCAAATAAATCATCTTTATATTTATATATAGCTATACATACGCACATTCTTCCCATCAATTTTCCTTACAGAATTCTACGAGTTGATGGTTAAGTACTCCAAAGGTAGGAAAAACCAAAGTTAATGCAATGCATGCAAATCTTGCTCCTTTGTGCATATGTTTTAATTACAAGATCACCTCCTATTTATAAAATGATGGACTGTACCAACCTACATTTTTTCTACAGGATTTCATACATGAAAGAGCAAATTTTTAGCTGATGGATGTCAGCCTAGCTCCGCTGAAGTCAATTTATACCGACTGAGAAGAGGCTTATATTAAATTTTCATACTATACTCTACTTCGATGTGGTAAAGTCCATACAAATTACTAGAGTCTTAACTGCCACACTGTGCTTCTCCCTCCTACTATAAAATCCTGTTTTCAATTGGTTATAACTTTGCCAGGTATTAAACATCTGAACTGAACCTTCACATGCCAGGACTCTGCCATAAACTGAACTTTTTGGAAAACATCAACAGCAGCAGTTCACTTAAAATATAATTAAGGAAAAGCACATCTTTTCAGCTGCCCAAGTTAGAAAAAAAAAAAAAAAAACATTTTAGTAAGAGACTTTGATATCTTCATTCTTTGAAACAGGGACTTGAATTTCAGGATGCTACCTTGGCCGTATCAGTGATATGGCTTTTCCAAGAGCACAGAATGGACAGTTCTGTGGAAATGATACATTGCTGGTTAGGAAGCAAAGGAGGCTGCTGTCTGTAAGACACCTGGCTCATTTGCTGTGTGAGCTGGAAGGGAAGTAGTAAGTGAAAAGGGGGAGATGCAGAAACAGAAAAGATGGTCTTGAGATTAAGGAATTTGGATGCCAGCCTAGAGTATTGGTGATATCTTTTATTAAACCAACCGAGTAGCTGGAAAACAGTTCTTGGTAGGCTTTCGGGTACAGTTACCCTTCTTCGGGACAGGGAGTCTCTGCTGGTCTAAGACTGCAAGGAATGAGAGAAGCTAAAAGTGTGGTAGGATGTCAGTGAGAATCCTGATTTCCCCTGCTTTACCTTTTCTTTATACAATTTTACCCATTTCAATTTTCACTGACATTGTCTCACATGTTGAGCTCCTCTCATTCCTGTTTTCCTGATCTCTATTTCCTTTTTCACAGACCGCCTCTTTTCTACCTTGTATTCTATCACTGTAATGTCTCCCGTTAGCCTTTCCCCACCGCCTGCTTTTTCACTCCCCCCTCTCCGCTTTACCTCTCTGCTTTACCTTTTGATTTTCTAATTTCTAACTATTTACATTCTCACTGACATCCTGCCACACTTTCAGCTTCTCTCATTTCTTGGAGTCTCAGAACAGCAGACTCCCTTTTCCTGAAGAAGGGTTACTGCGTCCAAAAGCTTGTCAAGAACTTTTTTCCAACTACCCAGCTGGTCTAATAAAAGATAGCACGTCTACTCAAAGAACCCTCCCAGCCTATGTCCTTAGACAAACACAGCTACAACCATAATTTCTAATCTTTTTTTTCCCGCACCACTGAGATGTTGGCTGATGCTGGGCAAGTCAAGCAACCAGAGTTTTCAGATACCCAGTAACTCCGTGCTCATTTTCTAGGTGCAGAATTCAGATATGTAGGGAAGTATTTGCAGAGGGAATGCTGTTGACTGGAGCAATCGTGCAATACAGACAGTGCCATAAAATATTGAATGCTCCAAAAATTCCAGGCCCAGGTATTTCAAGTTATGCACGCAAAATTAGTGTGTATTTTTGCTAACATATTTAATAGAAGTAATGGATACTTTTAATCTTTCTTCACTTCAACACCCAATGTATAAAATGGGGAAAACCTAACTAATGTTACTGGGATGCCTGTCAACATTAGTCAGAGTTCAAGTATTATAGTGAAAGCCTTCTAAAAACCAGAGTCATTTCAATGTATATTTTGATAGTTCAGCTCAAAGCAAATATCCTAGCAATCAAGGCAACACAATATGAATTTTTCCACAGTCTTGGATCAAGTCAGACTTCTGTATGCTTATTACATTCTGCCTCTCCAATTCTATTCAATTCAGCATACTTTTAATGCAGTTGCTCCAACCGCTCTGAGACTGGAACGGGCGCGTTGCTTTTACTGGCTTCCTTCTCCCTTTCTAATGTGACCTACACAGAACTTACTCAGACAAGATCAGGGTGCATACATGGCTTGTTTATAAATAAAAAATGTTCACAGTACCATGCCAGGGCTGGTAACTATCATCCCTTTGCATTCCTCTGCATACTTCTGCCATTCAAGTTCTTCCCACTGAAGCATATTGGCAATCTCCTCTTCAGGGACCAAAGCTTTGTTGCAGCGTAACAAATAAAGTAGAATCTGATGCATTGACAGCACTTCTTTGCCTCCATCTTGACAACAGAAATTAAAAAGTGCATTAAAATATTCCAAAACATTCTTAAAGGAAAATAATACATCAAGAATAAAAGTACTAGAATGGGCAAAATAAAGTGTGAACTACTCCAAGAACTGACTAGTAGGAAACATTTATTCACGAATTGTACGCAGGCATAAATGCTTAAATTTGCTAAACTAGGAACAATAATATTAGTGATAGAAAGAATAATGGTTTCATCTCACTGAAAACCTAAAGCTTCCTATTTGGCCAAATGGCTTTAAAACCAGCATGTAGAACCATAAGTTATATGGTCCAAATCCATTTTCCATTTTATCATGTCTTTTACAACAATAGTTAAAAAGCCTTTAGACACTATGTGGCTTTCTTGAGGAACAGTGAAGAATTTTATGTGACATTTATGGATGTATTCAATAAGTTATTCCCACATTATGAGCTAATGCGTAGTGCTTATGTGTTACGTGTGCAGTAACAAAGACTAAAGAGTAGCCTGAACTTATGCTGTCACTGGATGAACCAAGTGCGTGTGAAAACTGTTAATGATTTCTGAGGCATCAGGAAATGCACTTTACAAAAATGTTGTTTTGTGAGAAGATACAATAATAAAAGCACCTGACTTGGTTTGGGCAGCCAGTTATGGGCACAAAAACTAAAAATGTGAATGTTAATTCATGCTGGTCTGGAGAAGCATCACTCAGATGCCAACTCTCTATGTAGACTTCTGAGTGGAAGAAATATTTGAGTAAAGAACACAATATTTGAGTCTTAATATATCTTAATTTCAGTGCAAAAGATGTCTTAATATTGGTGGAAGTCTTGAATATCTTCTTTAAACAACATGAAGTTGATCTGAAAATATGGAGACATCTTCAGGTGAAAGGGTTCATCACTGCAGAAGCAGAAGCTTTTGATGCATTTCCCTTCAATAAACTGGAGATCTGATCCAGCCACTACCCTACCTCAATATTAGTTAGTCAAATCCTAAACAGGCAAATAGGAACTATTTGGGAAACAATATGGGAAACTTGCTACAGCACAAAGACCGTAACACCATGTCCAGATGAGCAGGGGTGTGTGGTTTGTGGTGCCACAAACCTCTCTGTGATATCACAAACCGCACCCATGGAATAGTAAAATGTGCCCCACACTGCAAATTTATAGTGTGCGGGCAAAATCTGCTACCGAAATTTCCCAGTAGCAAAAAAACACTGGAAAAAAACCCCTACAGAACACACTACAATGATATGCACCAGAACAAATGGCTTGTTCCTCCAGTGAGAAACTCTGGCTGCTAGCTAGAGCATGTCCCAGGTGCTGCTCCAGTTGCATCCCAGCTGCTCCAGCATACCAGGAGCTGGAAGGAACAGGGCAAGGAAACTTTGCCACAGTAAGATAATTTGTCCCACAACAAAGCGCACATACAGCAATGTTCCCTCTCAGGTGTAGCAACACGTGAATGTGCTGCTTCGGTCCGTGAGTGCACCACTGTGGTCCGTGAGCACGTCGCTGCAATTCGTTCCCAAATTGGCCCCAGCTCCCCCTTTCGGCACATGCCAGAGGAATGCCTGCATTCAGGAGCATAAGACTAGAAGGGACCTGCTGGGAATTCCCAGGCAGGACCCCTAAACATGCTGGCAGAAAACTGTGCAAAGGGGTCCACAACATCCACTCCAGCCCCTTTCACACACTGTAGGTCCAGGGCAGCCCCTGCCCCAAAACTCCACTGTGGCCACAGGATGGGAGTGGGGCATACAACAGGAGCACTGAGACCTTTGCCATGGCAGTGGCAGGGCAAGATGTATTCAAACAGACCTAGACAGCTGACCATGCCCCATGCTAGAGGCAGGCAAAACCCCTACAGTCCTTGCAGCTGGGAGGTCTCTGGGGGCACTAGCACTGCCTCTTGCAACCCGTCTCCCACCTCTGGCTGTAGCCAATATCCAGGGCTTAAAGCTGAGAGGGGCAAGCTCTTCCTTGCTCCTTCAGGTGATCAGCAGAAGTCCTGAAGCCTGGGGCTATGACCCACCAATCTCCTCTCACAAGGCAGGTTCTCCGTGCCTCCAACCACCATAGAACGGGGAGGCACGTGGTGTCGGGGCTCAGGGCAAAGCTCGCCCAAAGGGGCTGGGGAACGGAGCAGTTCCCTGGACCTGGCGGAGCCTGCGTGGTGCCTGGCTCTGCCCCAGCCCCCGTTCCTGCCCCACTTCACCTTGGGGAGGAGCCCCTGCCTGCCCCGTGCTGCTCTCCTTCCCCACAGGGATGCCAGCGCAGTGGGGACTAAGGAGTGGAGCAGAGCGGAGGAGTGGAGCGGAGTGGCCCCCGTGCAGCCAAGCAGTAACTTACCACTGGTAAGTGTCCCGTGCCGGCCCTGGTGCGTCTGCCGCACTCCGCGCCCAAAGTTTATAGGAAGCCACAGCCCAGCTCCTCTCTGGGCAGGTGTACGGCATTAAAAAGTTACTGTGTGGCAAGTTTTTTTTACTGTGCGCAGCTTAGAGGGAACCTTGACATGCAGGTACACGTGTTAAGGCACAAAGTAGTGGCACAAAGTTGTGCTGCTACTATTTGTGCCGCTGCGAGCACACGCCCCTGCTCATCTGGATGTGGCCTAATAGTCTACCCTAATACCGTAATAGTTTAGAATGTGCCACTTGGTCCTTTCAGGATGCTAACCAATTCAGAGAGGTAAAATGAGACTCCACTTCTGTCTACTTCACACTAACCCAGATAACTACCTCTCAGTATGCTGAAAAGCAAGCATAAAAATAAAATCTCATTAAATCACCATTTGGGGGCAAGGAAATTTAAACTGATTTCCACCTAAAATATATTGATTGATTCTCTTCTACCAGTCTGGATTTGACCTGTGCACCAAAGACAAGACCTAGATCACAGAAGGTCAGCAACAGGACTTATTCTCACAAACTTCTAGAAGTCTCTTTAGTAAAATGAGATTCTATAATAGATTCATACCCAATTTTTGTTGTGGTTAATTGTTTTTAATAAATAAAAGCAGTAAATACACATCTGAACTGATCACCTGAAACACAAACAGCTTCTAAATTTGAACAGTACTCCCATATAAAGGACCCAGGTTACTAGATTCAGATAGCTTTCATTATCAATAACGAATACTCATTTGACAAGGACTGGCCAATATCTACCAGCAACTGTGGTATGTGCATCAACTTACTCACATTCCATAAATAAAATACGAAGTTTACAAAAGGAGGAACCAGTTTATCTAAGATGATTGCACTGAATAGCATTATTGAACTCTGGTCTCCTGCAGCCTTTTCTACTCTTCATAAGCAACTGATGTTTGCGGGCAATACCATTTTCCTCAAAAAACCCCAAACAAACCTTTCTATTTTGTAACAGATTCTTCTTGTCTATTCCATAAATAAATAAATAAATGCAGTTATAAGAGACTACTGCTCCATAGCCCTCATGTCAATGACACTCAGTAAATCCTGTTTGATTAGCTCAAAGTTCAGAGCCGTTGTGCCTGTCACCCCCACTAATCTAGGGACAGCTAGAAATGGTATCTCTTTACTCTGTGTGAAAGAAATATGACAAGAAAGGAAAAAACCCAACAAGTCATTCCCATCTCTAAGGAGGCAGTCACCGGACACGTGGGGATCTATTGCATCAATATATCTTAAAAGAACAAGTAGTATAGATAAATAGCCTGCTGCAAATATACCAGAGGGCAATAGATTCCCACTCTGTAGAGATTAATAAGCTCCAAGGATGTCTCCTTGGAGAAAGAATAATAATGTAACTTAAACTTGCTAAAAATAAGTATCTCCCAGAGAGATTCTAAACTGTCAGCACACTGACAAAGAATTGTGTATGTGGAGCAGTACCGAGGAAAAGCATCTATTTTATAATAGCTCAGACAGACACTGAGATCTGCAAAAACAGAAACGGATAAGACGTTTCACACTACGCATTCAGAGTACTAGATTCTAGTGCATTCAAGAAGATTTATTCCAGCACAAATGAACCAGGCTACCAATAAAGAATGAGTTAACTTCTAAACTAGAAAACAAACAGACTAATAAAAAAAGGTTATATACTCTGGGTAGGTCAAACATTTCCATTTGGTGATGAGATCAAGCAGTTGGCCACAGATAAAACTACATGAACAGACTGAACTAATGTTTGCTAGCTAACACCAGAGATTTGCTTCTGACTGAATACCCTTCTAGGATGTAGGACTGCTGAGAAACAGCAGTGATAAGCTCCTTTAATACCCTGTCTACAGTGAGAAGTCAATTCAGATATGAACCTGGTTTAGCTACAAATAGGTTCCAAGTGCAAAGGAGATAGGGACTCAAGACTTAATTTTCTTCAGCACAGAACATTTCAGTCTACATCCAGCCCAAATAGAGATGGGTGCAAGTGATGGTTGTGATAGAACAGCATCTTTGGAGGGAAATCCAGGTGAATTTATACCATTGTCTTCCTCCATGCCACTAGACAGAGCAGTCACTAACCCTTGAGGCTCACTTGCTCTTGGAACCAAACCATTAAAATTAAAACCTTCTGTTAGAAGGGTCAGGTTACATACATGAAGTGTTTCAGAGATTTTCTTCAGCTTCGTAAAGACAGCCTTAATACTGCATGAAGTCAGAAACAGTCTCACAGAATCTATCAAATGCAGAGTTCTCTACTCAGAGAAGCAAACGGGAAGTTTACTTTCTATAATGAAAATAGAATTTGGACTTTGCCCTCCTTCTTCACGCAGGTATTTGTAGTATTTTGATCAGAAAATTAGGTCAACTTTATGTAATACTACATCTTTGACTATGAAGAGTACGTACATCTCTTATTTCATGCATATTTCTCTGCAGACAAATCTGGAATGAGCAGGGGCAGAGTCTTAGCTGGTGAAGTCAATGGAGCCTTGAAAATATACAATAGAGCTATGATATTTTTCCTGTACCCCAACATCACAGATGTGTGAAACTCCTATAATGGCTCTTTCTACAAGATGAGATATAGTTTTTCCTACACTGAATATTTTTCTTGGCTAAGGGTCAAGCTGGTGTCTTTCTCTCGGTACAGCCATCCGTGTTCCCCCTCTCCTGCTCCTGACATCTATCCTTTTGTTTAAAAAAAGAAAATCAAGTCACTCGCTCTTTGGACTGTAAATAAAATTTTCCCTAATGAATTAACAAAGTGCCTCTGTTAAATCCTTAGACCAGGAGTGTCACACATTGGGCCATAGGCCAATTGCGGCCTGGAGAGTCTTGCCATCTGGTCCTCAGTGCTGACCCTGGGTGTGTTTGTATCTGCATAGCACACAACCATGAGCAGGGCCAGTCTGCAGGCCAGACTAGGCCACTGGACCCCCTCCTTTTCCCCTTATGCCAGCATACCCAACCTGCTGTCTGCTCCAGCTGGTCTGGGACCCATGCTGCGTGCGGCATGGAACCTGTAGCGGCTGGAACAGATGCCACGTGTGGTGCAGTCTAGCCAGAGTAGCAGCCATGCTGTATGTAATGGCTGCCCTGGCCAGACAGACCAAGAGTGGCATTCCTTCTGGGATGGGAGCTGCATATGGCACCTGCTTCAGCCTGTCTGGGATCTGTGCTACATAAGGCATGGGTCTTGGACTGATTGGAGCAGGTACCATGTGCATTGCAGTTCCAGAACTGCTGGGGTACGTGCTTGTGCAGGGCAGCCACTGCATGCAGCATGCCTGACACTCCTGATGAATTGTGCTGCAAGCAGCACCTATTTCAGCTGCTCTGTGATCTATGCTGCATGCTGAGTGGATCCCAGACCACCTGCAGCAGCCACCAGATTAGGTACACTGGGGGAGGGGAAAGGAGAAGGAGATCCAGCCAGCAGACCAGCCTCATGCTGCTCATCCATGCCATAAGGCTGGATGAATTTGATACCCCTACCATAGACTATAACTGGAGCAACAGATTTCAGTCATACGAGAGGTTTTTCCTTTTCTGAAGAAAAAGGTCTAAGGGTGTTAACGCTCCCTTTCCCTAAAATTGCATTTTATAAACATACCTGGCAGAAATCTCACAAAACGTGGCATGAAGTGAAATCTTGGACAGCAAGAGGAATCATTTTCAAGTGAAGGACCTTAAATAAAAAAAATCATTGAAAAAAATTAAGACTTTGAACACACGTTGACAAGAACAACAGGTAAAATCCTGGTGTTACTGAATTACATGGAAAGTTTACCACTGAATTCAACATGGCCAAGGATTTTTTGAACTACAAAGTTATCTAAGTATGTAATCGTAAAAATAAAACGCCACTGTGTAATTTTGCATACCACATAGCAAAAATTTCCATGTGATCAACTGTAGTCACAAATCATTTTTTTAAGAGGTCACGAAAAAAAGGATTTGGTGGATCTCTCTCCCCCCTTCCCTCTTTCAATGTTTTTAGTTTTATTCTGAAGCAGTGTTATGGAAAAGAAAGAATTCTGCTTTTATAATGAATGCACTATAGAAGTTTTGTAAAAACACGTTAATAATGAGCTTGCTGGTATCATGATTTGTCTTGTACTTTAAAATAATACTGTTCAACTTTAATCACACTAAGGAAAAAATAAGATGTCCTATGTTATTGTTTCTTCTCCCTTCCCATTGCATTATTTAAAACTTTACAGGAAAAAGAAACCTCAACATACTTGAAAGTACTAGTTTTTCAAAAAAGAGATAAAATAAACTGTACTCTCTTGGTAAATACAAACTGGAAAGTTGTCCCTATTGCTTAAAATTCAAACATTAAATTCTGTTTCTTGATGCCCTTCTTCAGGAAAAGGATGATCTAACAGCAAGCCATAACTAATTGAATTTGTAATTAATATATACAGTATTTCCACATTTACTATTTTGTAAATTATATTTACCTTTAAGATTCCAGTCATAGAGTTCCAAAATATCTTTGAACAGGTACGAGGAAAATAATTCAAGTCCTCTCACACAAAAATTCTGGGGGGAAAAAAATACAATGAAACCAGGATATTGTTATACAAGTATTTCAACACAAATAATGCTGATCTCACAACTGGTCATATTTGTTATATAAGTATTTAAACACAAATAATACTGGTCAATATTATGAGTTTAACTGTCAATATGTTTAACTTTCTCTTAGCACTTGGCTTTAAGAAGTGTACTGATATACCTGTAGTCATCTTAGGCAACAGAGTGGCCTCTTCAGAAAGCACTGTCCATGCATATTGTGGGTTCTTTATTAAATGCCCAAATTCACAGCAGAGGAAGAAATTATGAGTTTAGGACTACAAGATAATTTACTATGCGCCGAAAGCTTTTCACCTGAGTAAGCTAAAGAGATGATATATTTATAAGGAAAACCTCTCTCGTAATTTTCTTACTCCTGCTTGTTCTTGCTAAGAGCCAATAAATCACCATCTGCAATATCACTACCACTCCCACAGCAACAAATCAGCACATCACAAATTGAGGATTATGATCGTAAGAGCAGGCAGGAAAAAGGAATTTGCCTCATCAACTAGGGAAAAAAAAGTACTCCAAATAGCAACTCTTTTCAGTCTGAAAAAAGAAGGGACCGTTACTTAAAATACTAGGCCAGATCAATATAAATTGTACGTATAAGAGGCAGACAATAAATTCTAAACCCAGGAACACAGTCTTTTTGACAGGCTGCATCATTAAATAAGGTTTGGAAGCGCTGCCATAGGCAGAGGCAATCGACCAGACTCCAACAACAACGTCAAGTTCCCCATTTTGCTTGCTCAGTTTATTATTTTGAAGCAAGATGTGGAGGCAACATAGGAGATTCAATAACAAGAAGTTAATCACATTAATCTTGCTTTGGAATTTCAGGCCTTTTGCATATATTTAGATTAAATTTACTGCTGAGTGACAGAAAAGACAGATAATCAGGAAAAATATGTAAATATATGTGACTAAATTAAACATTGATCCTGTCTTTGTAGTTAATATGCAAGCGTGTTTCTACACCTAAGCATGAAATTCCATTTCAGCAATTTATTGCAAAAACTAGCTAAACACTACTTTTAGCAAATAAAAAAAAGCCAAACAAACAAACAAAAGCCCAGGTTATAAACTGAATTTGCTTTGTTTGTATGAACAGGGAATTTATGCGGGCAAAAAACCTACTGTATATACTTGACTATAAGATGACTACCCAATACTTGGAAGCTATATAATGAAAATTTATAAATTAGTTTTAATTTTCCAGGTACTGAATCTAATTTGCACTTGATTATCAGTAATAAAACTATCTTGTGGTAATACCATGTTTGCCCAATATGGGCCACACATGTTATAGTCAGCCCAGTGTTGGCTATGTTTAATCAACTTCATAGTTGGTTTTCATTACCAACAAATTTACCTTGAATTTGTTCCCCTCACAGTGCTACAGCAGGAAAAATAAAGCGGGAGCGTCAGGTAGCCCCTTTTGTCCTCTGCCTCCCCAACTTCTTTCTTCTGCAGCCCCTTCCTCACTACCAGACCCATAGCTGTAGTAATTTGCATGTAGCACCCATAGACTTAGTTCATTCACAGTTAACACAGTTTACCTATTTTGAAATTGCTGCAAGTATTAGTACAAGTACTCCTTAAACACACTTTTAAGCAGTGCTCTGGCACCTCCTCATATATAGCGCAAACTATGCATGACATTCATCCAAAGACATAAAAGATAGGCCTTATTCTAGGATTTCAAAATCAGCTTCTAGACTTAATGGTGCAATTTGCACATCACCAAGCCCTCTGTACTTCAGTTTCCTCACCTGCAAAATAGGGATAAAATAGGGATATAAACTGAGCTGAGGCATGTTGCCTGATGTACATTTGTAGAAGGCCATATATTTTTTATATTCTTCTTAATGTATGGTGTTTCAGATAGATACCTAGACTTTTATAAACATATATATAAGTTTTCATCAAGCCAGACAGTCAGAATTTAGTCTTGCCTCTGACATAACACACAAGACTAGATTTAATCCTTTATCATATATCAGTAATTCAACCCAACCTGATTTTTTGACTAATTATTCTTCTTACCTCAGGCATCATCTCTTCAATGAAATGAATTGTATAGTCAATGTTAAATCTGATTACTTTACATAGAGGAATCTGGAAGGAAAATGGAACAGACATTCAGTTTGAACAGACATACAGCACTGATTACTTCATTTAAACAGTTCAGCTCCCCTAGTATTTCCACCTGATGAAAAGGGCATTTACTAAAACTATCGCCCCACTAAGCTCATACAAAGGTGGGGGGGAGAGAGAGAGAAAGAGAGAGTGCGAGGAAGCAAGCACATGTACAAAAACAAGCAAGTGAGCAGCCTAAAAGAGACAGAGACAAAATGACTACCAAGACTTCACCTGTCTTAATAACAGGAGTGACAAGAAGGATTACAAGAGATGGTTAAATATCGCCATCTCCTGGAGATGATATTTTGTTTAGCGGAAGCAAAGCTTAATAAAACAATTGATCCATCTTCTCTTGCTTTGAAAATGTAATGTTTGTATGTGAATTTACTGTTGATGATAAAGCATTCCATATTGATCCAGTGACCTAGAGGTCAAGTGTTTTTACCATTCTATTAGCCATACTGGCCTAACCTACCTTTATGTAATGAAAGCAAGATGTAAGGGCTTGAAGTACAGATTTATAGGTTTACATACATTATGTCCAAAAAATACTTTAGAAGGGCACTGTATAGGTGCAAAATATTTCAACCATTTTTTACCATATCTGCTGAGACTGTTCGCTCAATTTATTTTTAAAAAGAACTATTAATTTTTAAACAAATTACCTGATAGCAAAATATTCAAATTCCTGATAGAACACATCCTCTCATGAATAGAATTTGTTCATTTTTAATTCTCTGTGAAAATGTTAAGGGGCTTTCTCCAAAAATTCTGCTGTTGCTTTCATAAATTATCATCATTATATTATGCAATAATGCATAATATCAGTAATGATATCATATAAAATATACAATAATGCAATTGATAATGCATATTTATGTATTATATGTAACATAAATTTATACACATGTGCGCCCGTATGTGCTTCTGCACGCATATAATCTATTACTACCATGGCATTTGCAGAAAGAATAGGAGACATACTCAAAAGCATTTTCAAAACTATGTAGGCCAAACCACTCTAGTGCCTCTCCAACTTCTTGCTGCTTTTTCAGTTTCCATTCTGCTGCTGCTACTACTGGAAAGCATATTTTCTAGAGTGACCACGGTAAAGTATATGCTAGTGCCACACAGCAGACATGAGAAAATGTTGTATATTGGCCCATGAAAAATGAAATGGAATTAAACACCCACGAAGCTGAGGAAGATGTTGCTAAATGTAAAAACAAACACACTGAAAAATCTTTTTCTCTCTAATTTCTGTGCATCAGTTACAGTTGTCTTCAGTATAAGGGACTTCTATATATTTTTGTGTAGAACTACTACCTTCAAAATGCCACCTAGTTTTATTTTCCTATTTTAAAAATAAAAATATAATCTCTCAGTAATCATAATTTTGTCCCAAACAAACTGCATTCATATACAGTACAAAATAGGGTATAGGTTGGGAAAGAATTGTGATCTTGTGCTTCCTAAGGGTTTCTAGATCACCAGTCTGAGTAAGGGTGTAGATATCCATATGTTTGGAGTCCTTTCCAAAGGGGAATGTTTCAAAACTCGTTATGTTCTAACTGCTGTGTGTGAACAAGCTAAGAATTATTTAGACAACAAAATGTTCCAACTGTTGAGTCCACACATTTACATAATCTCCCAGGTTTGTTCTCCTGGTAGAGAAACTTACAAGAACCATATGTACAGACATTTGAATGCTAAGACCATGAAGAGTTGACAGTTTGCAGTGCTGACACTGAAGCCGACCCAGTGGAAGGGGGGTAGTTGTACACATCTTGGCATACTCCACAGGCTTCCTTAGTTTGCCTGGTGACAGATGGTAGCAGCCCTGATTACCTGACCCAAACTGCCTACTGTCAGCTGTGTTTCCCTGAAGCACACTGTGAGGACTGTGAAGCAGGACATGTTCTGCTTCCTGCTGGAGCAGCAGAGTCTAGCAAGTCACACACCGTCTCCCTGGTGTGGAGGGGGAATGATGGATGACAATGTTGTTTTCTGAGAGAGGCCATGATATGTACAGACATTTGTTCTTCCAGAAGAGACTCTTCTGGGAGTTATTTAACCCTGGCTGTTCCCAGGTTAGTTTTCTTCAGGAACAGCTATTTCAGGCAATCAATTCATGAACAAAAGCAATTAAGCATTTCGATCCAGCAATGAGATTCAGGCAGGTTGGAAGGGAGATGCATGCAGGTTGGAAGCCTACACCTTTACAGACCTGCACTAAATTTAATAAACTCAACTCAGGCATGACAACCTGCCTTCCTACACCTCCCCCTGTAGCCCTCAAGGGCTTATTCTTTCATAAGTAACCATACAAGACCCACTAATATTAATCCATACATGATTTCTGCCATATGTAGTCATTTCTAGTAGGGTTCCAGATGCCACTATCTTAGTGATTTCACTAATCTACTCTTGGCTCTTTTAAAACAAAACTCAGAAAAAAAACAAGAGCTAAATAAGGATAATTGATTTAAAACTAAGAAAATAACCAATCCTATTTTGGGAGGATACTAGAGTTTAACCATCATGTTTTGTTGATTACAAAGGTACTTGCTAAGTTGTGCTATGCGATAATTTTTGGAAAGAAGGAATATTGAAAAAAAAGCCTTAAAAACGGTGAGCACCTCATTGTTTTCTAACAGAGGTCTAAACATTAATAAGTCAAGTCATTCTGAATCAGCTGCTTAATAACTAGGACCTGTGCCCTTTGTATTCTGAGCAAAATAGAGAAAACAGAAAAGTAGTACTTGAAATAGATGAGCAGCTTCCAAAATAACCATAAACAAGTTCTTCCTGGACAGATGCACTTAAAGTGGAACAGTACTTCTAGCTGAGTAACAGTCAAAGAATAAAACTATTAAAATCTGGGTGGATACTATTACACAAATGACAGATTACTTAGGTAACATATGATCTGACAAATCATTTTACCTAATTTTTGACCAGTTCAGCTAATAAACATCTCTGATAAAGAGCTGCAGATTGTAGGCAAAACCTCCCCAAGCTATGTCAATTTGTGTCATTAAAAGATTTTGTTATGTTATCTCCATTCTTGCATAGCACCATGTGGAAGCTATACTTAGCCATCTGCCTTTTATCGAGCATGTCCTGAAATGCTTCTGAAATGGCAATTCCCACATGCTTGATGTCAAAAGCTTTACAATGAGCATACAAATTCTCCTTGTGAAGGCCCTGCATCTCTGGGAGCAGTTGGGACTAGACGAAAAAAACCCCCAAAACTAAATGGCATTACTTAATGGCTGTATGTCGTAAATAAAAGAGAAGTAATTTTATCAGAATCATTGCATGCTGCTACATATGCATAACTATGCTTATTTTCACTTAGTTAACAAAAACTGTATAGCAGAACTGCTAATTTGGTTCCAATAGTTTTATTCCCAAACCACAAACCAACAAACTCTGCAGTATAAGACAGTGAGAATTTTCTTTGCCATTTCCCACAATTCTGAGTTATACCTCAATTAGAATGGACCAAATTCTAAAAGTAAGGTGGCTCTTTGATCGTTAGTTATATTATCTGTCAAAGTGTCTCTGCACTATCCAAACTGGATGGCTTTGTGCCCAGTCCTCTTTATATGGCTGCCTATAAATATTTAGAGTACCAGAAAAGCAAAAGGTTAGGGAATGTAAGCAATTTATTTTTATTTTTTTAAATGATATCACACAAATTCAAATTATAATGGGAGAAAACCTCTGAAATTTTGTCATTCCGGAAAAAAAAACAAACCAAATGAAAGCACATCAAAGAAAGTCAACAAATATTTTCTTTGTAGCTTCTTTCAATTATAATAGTCAGAGCCTCCAATCCATGCAGTTGTAGAAAAGGCAGCAGATTAGGGATGGGCAATTATTTGCACTGGAGGACCACTTAAGGAGTTTTGGTGAGCTATTACAGGCCAGAGGGAGGGAAGGAGGGAATCAATCAATACTATCTGGCCCCAGGCCCATCTGCCCTCTATCCACTGCTGGGGGAACTGAACAGAGCAGGCTGGAGAGGTCTGCATGGAGACTGGCCCAGGAACCCACAGGCAGGGCACGCTTAGTCAGTAGGATGAGATGGAGCCATGAGCAGGCAGATGGGTAGGGCTGGGATTGCAGGTCAGTGACAGCACAAGGTTAGGGCCCAGGACAGTGCTGCTATCTGCTCCCTGAACATCCCTGTGATAGGTGCCAGTTCCGCAGGGAGGGATGCGCAGGGAGCGGATTACAGCTCTGCCCCAGACCCCGCACTGTCACCACCCCACGATCTTGCCCGTCTGCTCATGCTACTATTGGATGCCACTCCCCACCCAGCTGCAGCCCCATCCTATCTGCCTGGCCAAATACACCCTGCCCACAGGGTTCCCAGGGCAGACTTCATGGAGACCTTGCCCATCTACCCTGTGGGTGCAGGGCAGTGCCTGGGCAACAGGTCTGGGTTCAGCGGTGACAGCAGTGACACTGGCAGTGGCAACCAAGCAGAATGAGCTGCCGCTGCAGGGGCTGAGTGGAAGCTGAGGCTCGTCACTGCGTTGCCCCTGCCCTGCTGTGCACGGAGGGGCAGTGGGATCAGCTGCTTGTACCACATGTACTGCGCCTGGGCTGGGTGGGGCTAAGAGACCTTTCAGGGACCAGAAAGACCTCCTTGGCAGGCTAGATCCAGCTTGCAGGCTATATTTTGACCACTCCTGAAGTACATGTTATCTGAAACTATAGCATAAGTTATAAGTATCTTTTGAACTTAGGTTTGTTGCACCCATCGGGCCTCGATCATACCGTCCCTCGCCGCCCAGCCCTGGGATTTGATGATAACCTTCCGCTCCATCCCTCAAAGGTATGGGGCCATGGTTTCCTACCTCGGGCAGTCTTCTCCCCTCCTAATCCCGCCAGCCACGACTTTGATGATATCTCAGTAGTGGAGGGGTCTGACCATCTGATACCGGTTACCCCAGGTCAAGGTGTGATCTTCTTCGCGAGGCTCCAACCTCCCCTGTACCTCACCCTATACCCAGCCTTGACAGCGTGCTTCAGTTGTTGTCAGCGACCAACCCTCTCTATATGTGGGGTCTTCCTGGTTCCTGCTGGAGTCAGGATGAGGGTTAAATAAACCTAGGCCCCCTAACTATTGAGCCCTTAGTAGCCCTGTCTCACTTTTACTCCGGTGTCCAGGGTAAACAAAATAACAACACAATGAAAAGAGACTGGCACGACAATTGTGTGCCCCTTCTTAACACTGCCTTGATCACTACCCTGGAGCACCTAGTAGTGGCATGCGCCCCTTCACCAACTACCCCCCCCAGTGCTACCTCCCTTAGCCCGTGATGTATCTTCACGCGTGTCCGCCCTCCATGTCCCTCAGCAAAGGAACCTTCACTCAATGGGCTCCTACGTGGGTCCTCTGTCTCGGACGTGAGGGTCTTAACTGGCCCCTCGATTGGCTACCTCTTTTCCCGCTGATCCGCCGGCCTCGGTCTCCATTGATGAGGTCCCTCCTGTAGGCTCTCTTCGTGGCCCAAGGGTTATATATAGCTGGGATACCTGGGTCCTTCTCAGTCCAGCGGCAGCGTCTCTACATGGGAGCAGCTCCGGACCATTTTCTGACCTGCGAGTAGCGTTCCCTGGTTCCCCGACCTCCTCGGTTGGTCCAGGGGTTCCTCTTTCGGTGCTCTCTCACCATCTCTCCCCTCCTGCTGCCTTGTTGTCTCCCCTTCTTATGCTTCCGGCCCGGCTCTCCTCCCCCTTTTCCCCAGCTGCTTTCACTTTAAAAAAACCATGGCTAACGAGCCGTGCGGATCCCGCTGCCGCTTCCTGCTCCGCCGTGGTTCCTACAGCCGGTAAGATGTTTTTGTTCATTCCCCCCTTTCTTCTCCTTCTCCCTGGGGTGTATTGTCCCCCAGGGACCCCCTTTAGCTCTTCAGGGTTCATATCTTCCCCTTGTCCCGGGACATTTGTAAACATGCAGTTTTTTTTATAAACATGCAGGGGCTTTCATTCAGATGAGGTTAAGTACTTTGATTTTGAGAAACAAAAGGATAAAAGGACACCCATTTTTGAACCAGGATTCTAAACCAAGGCTGCAAACCAATGGAATCTAAATACTTAAAGCAAAAAACTATATACAAGTTTATTAATAATTTAATGGACAAACAAATTGGCATTAAAAACTTGAAGAATTTATTAAAACCTCCTTCTAGGGACAGCACATCTTTTTTATTTTTAAAAAGGTACTAGTAATACTAATACTGCACTAATTCGTTCCCATTTTCTTTTTTCAAAATATTAGTTTTCCTTTCCTAAGAACTTTCTCAACTTAAAAAAACCATCATCCAATTTAAAGCCAATTAACAGTTTTAATGAGTTATAGCATGGTTTATTTCACTTCCAAACCTTGACGCTTGTAAAAATGTTATTCTGTTGCCTATTAAAGCTTCAATCACATTATGAAAGGAATTCTTACACCAATTAGTCAGGACAAAACCTGAGACTCATTAGCACGAATGTCACCCTCCACTGATACACTGAAAATGACAGGAAGCTTCTCAAAGCATGTGCACCAGTGATTTATAGAAGTGTTATTGAAAGGACAGAAATAGCCTGTTTTCTAGACAACCACCATGCATATAAGAATGAGTGTACTTACATTTGTTAGTGGGGCATGTGCAAACATAGAAAATCCTTCAAAAATATATTCATGGTCATCATATTCTATAACAGTTGGTCGATCAGTCTAAAAAAATACATAAGATAAAATTAGCAGCAGTGTTATATACCTCACCTAAAAAACAAAAAAACTCTTGGCTGGAATTCTTCACAAAGTACTTACTAAGAAATTTGTGGGAGGTGACACAGTAATCCGGTAGTGATACAGTCTTCCAGCATTGTTGGTCATAGGACGGCATGGTTTAATAGGCTTATAGAAAAGAAATTAATAGAAGTATTAGGGAGAGTCAAAGATACTTTAGATAAAAAAGAACAAATAAAACATTTCTAATATCCGTGAAATATTTACAAGAAAAAAAAGTCACAGAACTATAATTATATTTTGGGAGACTGGGGTACCAGGACACATTTTTTAGTAAACTTTTATAAGCATCTAAAATGGCTATTTCAATTCTCTGAACTGGGTAACTACAATTTATATATTCTTCATATCACTTTACACTTTTCCTGCACACAATTCACTTATTTAAGCGTCAGGATGGTTTGCTTTTGAATAAGTTCCTTTTTTGTAATTCTGACAAAAAAGTTATAGATATATCTCTTAAAAGTATACATATCTATCTATATATATGAAAGCTAAGTGTAGTATTATATCTATATCAATATAGATAGATAGCTATATTACACTTAGCTTTCATTAAAGGATTTCAGTGCACATTAAAAAGATTTTAAAAAGATGATCACTTAACAGAAAGAAAAAAAAACTTAAGGTTTTTGGAAATTAAAGCGACTAGCCCAAAATCACTGATAAAAACAGAATACCCATCCCAGTTCCAGTCTCCTGCTCTAATTACCAGACCATAATGGCTTCTCATTAAATAAATGTGAATGACTAAGTCTAAATATGGAGAGGCCTTTGAACAGCTTATAGAATCAGTGAAACTAGAGTTGCATTTAATAGAGAGCACTGTATCTCTATTAACATTTTCTCTACACATGATAAAATAATTTTGGAAAGATACGTTTAAGAATTCTCTATTTTTTTCAGTATTGGAATTGCTTCCTCTACTTTCCTAAAATTAAGAATCAAGGGGAATTCTCTGAGGAGGGGTTTATTAATCATATAAGTTTTAGTCCAGAACAACTTTATGTATAATAAAACTTGTCCTAACTATACCAAGGCCTCTTCACTGTCCTCTCAGCAAATTTAATTGAAAGAAATATCTTTGTTGGAGAAAATTTGAAATATATTGGATTCACTGTGAGGGGGTGTCTCTCCCTAAAGTACAGCATTGTGGGGCTTCATAAATGTCCTGAGTTGTAGATTATAATGCTACATGTGCACTGACTGAGGTATAATATTGGCTCACCTGAGCTAGCTGTGAAATAGGAGGCTGCCTGCAAAATGAGGAGAGATGGTATTCCTGAAAATGACTAGTGTCCTCTCATTTTCAAGATTTCTAAAAGCAGTTCTTGGACAGCTGCTTCCCCTATAACATATTTATGTATTAGCCAGAGTAAAAAGCAGAGACCTAGAATGAAAACTGCTAAGCAGCTACGTAGTTTATGTACTTGCCTAATGTGCAGATAATCAGTATCAGTTATAAGGAAGCACCAGGCAACAAACTGGAAGTGGCATTGTGTTATGCCACTGATTGAATTATGTACCTATGCATGTAAGTGCAGTACACTGAGATTTCAAAGTCCAGGATTTTCAAAACAGCACACATACTCTTGAATACTTTTATGAACACAAGGCTGAAATTCAATATTTTCCATGTGTCGAGTATGCAGGTTGTAGCCACATTGGTCTAGAGCAAAAAGCAATCAGGACCTGTGATAAAGGTGATATCTTTTATTAGAACTAGATTTTTCCAAAAAAAAATCCTTAATTGCAAGCTTGTGGCCACAAACACCCTTCTCCAGGCATCACAGAAAAGAGCGGAGAAAAACTTTCACTTCTACCCAGGAGAAGTTTTACAATCTTTTCTTTACAATGCCTGAAGAAGGGTGTTTGTGCTTGAAAGCTTGCAATTAAAGATTTTTTTTCCCCACAAAAATTTAGTTGGTCCAATAAAAGATATCACCTCTACCATGAGCCTTGATTGCTTTATAAACACAAGGCATTTCCTTTAAAAGTCTGATGGAATCTAAATGTACTCTAAAAATGAAGATATGGAAGAGAATATAGAAGTTAAAAAAATTATTACCTCTGCAGTTGAAAACAACAATTTCTTTTAGCAGGAGTTGTCCTATGCATATGAAATCAACATTTTGAGGTACATCTCAGTACATTTTTCTTGTCACAAAATTATCAAATGTCATCTAGTAGTTTCCAGTGACAGCTTCCATGCTGAACCAAAGCAGCAAGTGTCAAGATGTGCAATCATGAAGAAAGTTAGTGCCAGTGGCTCTGTAATCATTCTTTCTTCTATTAATATAGACTCTTTAGAGAGTTGAAGACTGTACAAGGTCAGCAAATACCCTCCCCAGTTTTGTACAAGTTTTCAGAGGCAGCACATCCAGTACATAAAACTATGCAACCAATAAGAAATCTGATTTCATATTACTCTATGGTTTATTCTGAAACAATAATTTCCACCACAAAACAGCACAGAACAGGTACCTGACTCCTGTAGCAATTTAGTATTTCTAAATGCAATATTAAACCAGTTACCTCTTCACCAGGATAAATGCCGTGTCTTATTCCTGTTCGTCGGGCTTTTGCACTACACTTACATAGTGGTCCATCATTCATCTGTCAAAAACAAAATAGAATTCTATTTTTATTGAAAAAAGGTAAGCGATGTTGTCTGGAAAAGCATATTGGTTTTAATGTCATGAGTGCTGACGCTCCTAAAAGCCTGTCATGCTTAGGAGATTAAGTGGACATTCTGAAACCAATAAAGCTGCAAACTGTCTATGTAGACTGATATAAGAAAACTGCACAGCAGCATTAAAATTTCACAGCAATTGTGTGAAGCAAAAGATGGGACAACAATGTCAGTAAAATGGCACCCTTTTACTATCACGCCAATCTTTTTTTATTTCTTTTGTTAGAATGACTTGCCATCCACCTACAGCTAACAGAGCTCAAAAAGCTGCACTTTACACACAGAAGTAGTTCATTTACTGGCTGAAAACTTGTGCCTGATGAAAGCGAATATGAGTCCAGGATTTCCCCTAATGTATGCAACATGTATATGTAGATACATTTTTAAGGTCTGAGGCTCTTTTTGGCACTTTAGAGAAAAAAGGTGGAATCTTTAAAAAGTAACCTGCAAATGAATAAAAAGGGGAAAAAAAGCCTCTAACTGCTTTAGAATTACATCAGTGAATGCACCAAATAACTACATCAATGGACCAGATATAAAGTTGAAGCTTACCTCTTCCTTTTTACCTCCAGGGCCTGCGAAGTCTGAGCCCACTGCAAACTGTCAGCTTTCAGTTAGTGAAACACTCTAGCATGCTTTCTGGCTGTGACGTCACACTCACCACAGAACCGCGGTAGAGACCAGAGCCAGCCTGGAGAAGTGAATTAAGTTCCTCTCCTGCCCTTTTACAGTTTTCTAAAGTTTTTTTTTTTCATTTTGTTTTTATGATTTATATCCCACAGGGTCTTTAAAAAAAAGCAAAAAAAAAAACTTCAAAAAACTGCAATATTGTACCAAAAAATGACCACGAGATCTACCATACCTGTACAAGCAGTCTGCAGTCCCAACACAGTTCCGTGGTGGGTGGGACATCATCAGTCAATAGAAACAAGGCTAGGGTGTCTCAGTGACTAAAAGCCAACAATGCACATTGGGCATGGACTCCATATGGCCTGAGGGGGAAAAAAAAGCAGTCCAGTTTTAAGGTTCATGTGCGGAATGCTCATCTGACATTTTCCTCGAAGACCATCATAACACATCCATGCAAGGGAAAGTAAGAGGTAGTGCGCGTTCCCTCCCCTTTGGTGCTTAAATGTGCAGATCTGAATGCCAGTATGCTGATCAGTAGTGTTTTGCATTTATACAGTTCTGCACTTTATGCGATCCTTCAGAAACCAAGGTGTTAAGTAAAACATTCTCATTTCAAGTCTAAGGTGAAGGCTCATTTTCCTCACTTGCCTACAAATCTTACATAACAATGGAGGCAGCTAAACAAAACAAAGAAATGAGCATTCAATCGGCTCAAATGCCTCCAGAAAACCAGGTCCCTCCAATGGCACTCAAAACTTGCCAGACACTTTTGAAAAGTCTGACCTTAATTCCTATTGTTGGTTAGCATTTGACTAACATCACTGAGACTGGGGGCCCAGAAATTTAAGTTAGATATAACTTGACATAAAATAGGTAGAAGTAAAAGATCGGAATGCAGATGGATTTGCATAAAAAATGAAACATTAAGGGATTCTTGCCCCTTCTTCTGAAGAAAGTGCTTGATGGTAATTCCATTTTGTGCAGTTTGTTAAGCATCAGGGGATGATGACCTGTTGCATTTAAAATGCTATCACTTATATTTCTGAACACTGTAAAAAATTACAGTACTAAATAAAGTTCTCTTATAAAGGTATGTAGCTAACAAGATTACAATGATTTTTTGGACCCTGTTCAGATGCTTCCTGAACAACATTTCTTTTCAATAGAAGACCATGGGTAACCATGCATATCCAATATTACTCATTCCATGGCCCTACCACTACACTTTCCTCCTTCCCTTTAGTGCATATTATGTACTAAGCATAGGCGACACATGGCAAGGGGGGGAAATGCCCCCAACAGGGCTACTGGCAGCGGTGTCTACAGGAGCTCGTCGTGCCCCCCAACAGGGCCATCCCCACCGCTCCCACCACCAGCGGCATCGCCAGCTTCGGCCCTGCCACCAACAGTGGCATCTGTGGTAGCTTGCCAGCTCCAGCCCTGCCGCCGACACCACCAGTGGCATCTGCGGATGCTCACCAGCTCCGCTGCTGCCACCAGCAGTTTCTGCAGGTACCCCGCAAGACTCAGGAGGCACCAGCTGCCTGTGGTTCTAAAGTTTGTCGTACAGAATGATTCAATACTAGTTTGAAACATTCCGTTCCTGCACATATACAATTTGTCTACATACACCCATTTTTCAAAGTTAAACACATTGCGTGTTTTCTAGTGTTGTTTTCTAAACAAATCAAAAAATTAAAAGTAATAGCACTGTTTTTCCTTAAAAAAAAAATCCCAGCAGTATAAATAATAACTGATAATGGAAGATTCAACATAATCTTGAATTATCATGGCAGCAACGTGCATTGCAGTACCTTCTGCCACTATTATTTGTTGTGTGCTAGTCTCATACTTCAAATAAAACGCCAGAAAAACAAGTTTACCAAGGTGCCATCTGACAAAGAGTTAGCACAGATCATAAAATAGTTAAGTAAGAAAGATGAAGATGCCAAATTTGCAAACAAAGAACACATATCTCTATAATGTATACATTCAAACATTTCATGAGCTCACCAATTACATTAAATGAGGACTATAATCTGTGTGCAATTACAGTAGAACCATTAGACAAGAAATTAGGAGCATTAACGGAATATTTAAAGCATTATTTATCATTATGGTGTGAGAACTTTTTGGTGAATCATTTGTAATGCAGATCTACAAGATGTCTCTCTCTCACGCCTATATTTATCTTGGTACCTTTATTGCAAGGCTAATAGAACAGCATCATTATATTCCCAGCAATTCAGTTTACAAACACAGTCAGATATGATCCAAGGCAAAGATTCTCTAGGATTCATGGAATTCACATGAAGACTTCAGATTGAAATGGACATGCTCTGAACAATGCAGTACTGTTCAACAAGGGTTAAACAATCATCATGGATAGGAGAAACTGGTGTCATCTAGCATACTACAAGTTTCCCAAAGTTAGTCCTTCAGTTCCACACTGTATGTCTGCATACAATACCTGTCCAGGATCATTGTACCACAGCTCCTCATGAAGACGATCTGGGTGAGCTTTTTTGCGCTTAATTTCTGCGATGACATCAAAAACTTCAGAATCTGAGCTGCTGGAACAGCTGCTGTCATCTTCAGAGTCACAGTCTGAGTCACTGGAGCTCTCTGATTTTTAAGAAAATATAGCTAAGCTTAAGAAAATAACTCATTTCCTGTCCCTCTCCCAGAGCAATGAATTTTCTCAGTGTCCCAGCACATAGCATATAGCCCTGCAAGTTATTAAGACTTTCATGACATTCAAAATGACCCTCTGGAGTATTGAGACAGCAATTATGTTTTTCATAAAGTCATAGCAAATACTAAATGTGAATGCCTGCATCAGTTGCATCTGCTTACAAATATCTAAGCAGAATATTAGGTAGGTAGCCAAACCCCCTTTTCATTGTTTTTCCTCTCCATTCTCTCTCTTTTATCCCTTTCTCTTTATGTTCCTTCACTGAAGATATTCTATTTTTTTTTCAGGGTAAAGGAAGAACACTGGGAAGAAAGGGTAATAAACAACAGAAAAAAGATCTGAGTATACATAGCAGTTGATGAACTATACCTTTTCCACTGAAAAGCGAAAATTAACTCTATCTCTAATGCATCAGCAACCACTTGAACATAATGTCTATGTTTGTGTGTCTGAGTAGATTCACTGACTTCAACAGAACTGCTCAAAGAGAGTTATGCAGCAGAAAATGCTTGCAAGACCAGAACTTGTTTCTGTACTTAATGTAAATACCTTTTTAAAGAATGTATTTCATGTTTTTGGTAGATGCAAGTTAAATGATTTTCTGAGTCTGCAAACCAGCTATGGAAAATCATGATGACTCCAGGAACTTCGTGACTATATTGGAGAACTGGAGACAAGAGCTACAGACTAGCTCAGAATTAAAATAACCTGATGACAGGCTTCCAAGAATTCATGGAGTACAATTCGTTTTCCACTATTTGGTGACAGACTTAGAGTTTGTCGGAAAGTCATTGTCATTTAAAAAAATAATAGTAATTCAACTGCTGCATGAAGGCAAAACAGAAGAGAGAGAGACAGCATTTGCTGAAGTAGGAATTTAGATCTGATACCCGAAAATAAAATCAGTCTGACTGTAGAACAAGCCTGCATTGATACAAAGAGTTAGCATGAGAGGCAACAAACTGCCAAGCCCATAGCTGCAAGAAACAGGGGTAGAGAGTTAAAGCTATATTGTTCTCAGTTTAAATTAGCCTTTGCAGTGGAACAATTTTTGGAACCACTCTCAACCCTTTAAGCAACTGAACCTGTATACCAAGTTTCATAGTTTGTAGGGTCGGAAGGGACCTGAGCAGATTGAGTCCTACCCCTCCCTTGGCAGGAAAGAGTACTGGGGTCAAATGACCCTGGCGAGGTGTTCATCTAGCCTCCTCTTAAAACCCCCCAGGGTAGGAGCCAGCACCACTTCTCTTGGAAGTTGGTTTCAGACCCTAGCTGCCCTGACCGTGAAGTAGCGCCTCCTGATATCTAACCTGAACCTACCCTCTGCCAGCTTGTGACCGTTATTCCTGGTCACTCCTGGCAGTGCTCGGGGGAACAGTGACTCCCCTAATGCCTGCTGGTCCCCCCTGACTAGTTTGTAACAGGCCACCAGGTCCCCCCTCAGCCTTCTCTTGCGGAGGCTGAACAGGTTCAGGTCCCTGAGTCTTTCTTCGTAGGGTCTGCCCTGCTGCCCCCAGATCATGTGGGTGGCCCTCCTCTGGACACTCTCCATGTTGTCCACATCCCTCTTGAAGTATTATGAATCTGGTAGCCCTTCCTCCTCCTAGCTACCACTGCCTTTCACAACACCAAGGGAATGCACAGATGCCTTCATGAACCCATCCAACTGCAGAGGATAAAAGGATGTTCAGGGACCATTGTTCTTGGGTTAAAATTTAAGCCATATGATTTTATGACACCATCATTTCATTTGTTGTATTATGCTGTATTATGTTGTAAAAAAAATAAAAATTAATATAATTTATCAGTATAAATTACATTTATTAGATTTTATATCTATATTTGTATAGGCTCATACAACAGATACGAATGATCAAGCTCAGGTTTGAGAATTTTCAGTTGCTTGCATAAACTGAAATTTTAGTTGTTTGGATAAACTGAATTTGAATGAAAAACACTGAATCTAAGATTATCATGTTATGTGGGTGAACCCTCTATTTAACAATAAAGTTGAGAAACATTCCAATTTACTGCAATTTGATAAGTAACAACTGAGGGCCTGATACTGTTTCCACAGCAGTGAACATTACCTGAAGCAAATGCACACATCTGTCACTAATATCAAAGGAAGGAGGACAGGATTCAGAGTAAATACATATCAGGCAAGGATAACTTCATGAGCTGTATTTGGTTCATTTAACTAGTCATAACATTGTACTTGAAAAAAAATGTATTGCAGTACAGATACTACAATTTATGAACCAACCAAATGTGAGTAAAGCTGTGCAATAAATGTAAAGATGATGAACTCGGTGAGAATATGATTTAGGATTAAGACTGTGCAAGTCTTAACAACCTTTGAGTTTATCGTCATTATTTTTGTATCTTTTCTAAAATTATACTGTAAGATCTTCAGAGAATGGACTATGCCTCCCCATTTGATCTGTAAGATGCTTAACATACTTTTAGGTGTTTGATAGATGGAAAATAATCATCTATTTTACAAACTTCATTAAGATCTCAGAACTGAGACCTTATTTTAGAGTTCTGCTATTGAATCTTTGCTGAGAAATGGAGAATGATCAAGAATGTTCTGTGCAGATTAATGATGCATCATTTAGCAAGTTTTCTACTCTGTGTCGAAACGGAGTTCTCAGCTCAATTAGTATCTTTCATACATGCTGATATCACTTCTTTAATCCTCTCTTGACTACTTTAGCAATAATCTTATTTTCAGCTGTCAGGGTTGTCTATATTTTGGCATTCAAAAGCTAATACCCAATTATCAATGGGTAAGATTTTGAAAAGTGTTTAGAATTGACCTACTCTGTCTTTATTAAGAACAACAATAAAACTCTCACTAATTTAACCAGAATGACAGTTAAGCTAATATTGAAGGACTTTTTAAATCCTATCTGGTTTGCATACCTACAAAAGGAAGCTCAGCTTGATGCAAAGAGACCTGAGTTTCAGGTCTTCATTAACATGGTGCTTACCCAAATCTTCATCTAGTTTGGTCTTCGGTGGCTCCCATGGTGGCCTGGCTGCTTTGGCTTTTGCCTGTCGCTTTCCTAACTCCTCCTCAAATCTTTCATACAAATCTCGGAGTTTGCTTGTTCCAACCACAGTGGAGTCCCCCTAACAAATACACAAATGTGTTAGCAAATTACACAAATTAAAAGAGACTGAAATAAAACATTAGCACGGGGTTTAAAAAGAAAGAAAGAAAGAAAAAGAGGCAGTTCTACAAGGTACAGAAAATTATTTTTATAAAGCAACTGGTGCACATCTGTAAGGCATCCTTTTGCCTGCTGAACGTGCTAGAAGATTACAAGAGTGCAATAGTAAATGGAGTTATCTGGTTGAAATTCTAGGCAAATTATTCTGTGGTTAAGCGTATACTAGGAAGGCTGCACATATTCGTCATTGGTAGATATGCAGGAGTGGTTTTTTACTTCTTGTACAGAACTCCTCTGGTGCCTTCCACAAATTGTGAGACAGAATCAGATTTGTTCAGAAGCATGTATAACAGAAAAGTACCTTTCTGCAAGCTGCACTATCCTTTCTCCTGTGTAGATAGCCAAAACAAATACCAAAGAACCAAGAGAATGTGGTGAAGAAGAAAGAACTACACTGCCAAAATGCAAGTAACTGATGAGTGATGAGGATGAGACCGGAAAAGAAAGTAGCTTTAAGCACTAGATGAGACTAAAATGTAAAGCTGATAAATGTCTTAATTGCTATGCACAGTAATTTAGGGATTCTCTCAGACATACCACTTGATCCATCGGGTCACTTGAATAGTAGTTTTCTGAATGGGTACAACGAACCCAGACAGGCTTGAGCAATTCATCCTCTTCCTCCTCATTTTTTTCTGAAATATTTTCCTCTGGTTCTTTGTCTTTGATACTGGTGTAACTCTTCTCTTTACTAGCACTCTGGCCTTCTGACCACCTCTCTCTGTCCTCCTCCCAACGAGGTCTCTTTCTCTCTCGGCTGGGGGATCGGCTTCAGGGGAAGAAAGCAAAGAGAAGCAACTTCCAGTTTTGTTGCTCTTTTAATACTGAACATAACTTGAAATCAAAGCCTGCCTGCAAAACAGTAAGAGCTCTGCTGTGGGAATTACAGGAGACTGCATGCAGTATATCCTGATTTTAACTCTCAAACCTTTCAGTACAAACCAAATACATGGAGTCATTTGACAGTAACTCAGAGATTTGAGTTTGAAAGCCCTTGTCCTTAAGTCCTAATTTTGACCATTTTCTAATTCTCTCAGGCATCTTTTTATCCCAAAATACTTACTCTAACCCTAAATGATGTTTTCTTTTTACTTTGCATGAAAGATTTTAAAGCAAATCAGCTAAATTCTGAAAAATTACGAAATTTTACTCAATCCCTAAAATTCATTTTATGAAGACAAGGGGGAACAAAATAGCCTTTTTTATCTAAACCATTTAAAATAGTCACATTGCTCATGTTGATAGACCTTTTACACCACTTTCCACTGCCATGCATTCTTTATGTATTACAAAAGAGCTTTCTTAGTTATATGTTAGGAAGTTTCACAAGTTTACTGAGATTGTTTTCTTGCATTCCTCCACAACATCTAATTTACAATGACTCCTATTTAACAGGGCTCACAGGAGTCACAAAGATCTTGAAAAAGGGCTAAAACCATTATGATGCATATAACGATGTTAAATAATGATTTTAAATTTTGTGAACATAATACCTCACAGACTAGAACCTAGGGAAACTGTTATCGGCTCAGGGTTGAATTCTGTACTTTCATAACCAAAGGAAGATGAGCTAAAACAGTATTTCTCTCCCTCTTTCCACCCCCTCCCCCCTCACACACGCGCACACTGTATCATAAGATTTTCCATATCAAATAAATGTTCCATCCTACCTCCCTGTTCTTTTATAATCTTTCTTGTAGGACCTCTCTGGAGATGGTGATCTTCGGCTATCCCGATGCCTATGCCTTTCCCTTTCCCGTTCCCTTTGAGAAGTCAAAATAAACAGGTTAAACAAAAAACTATGACTTTTTAAAATTCTGTTCCTGATAAAAGCAAAGAACAAATCTTAAATAGTTTATCAGTAATGGACTAAATGGCATGTTCCAACCATTAGATTTTAAGGAACCTAGAAGTCTTCTGGTGATGGTCCATTCCTCAAGAAATCTGACAGATCATCTCCTAGTTCCCCTGCTTTCACTATCCATCTTAATACCATGTTAATTTACACCAAGCAAAGACAGCCTCCATAGCTCACCCATTCTGCCTGACATTTTACGTTAGAAAAGGCAGAGGGTTTACTCAAATAAATCCAGCCACTACCATTCTCATTCATTTGGGGACTAAAACCCTCCCCCCACCCCCAACCTATTCCATGCACATTAACTTCAGGATTACAGTAATAAGTCAAGTCAAACATCTCATACAAGACCTCAGGGTCTGACAGTCACTTCAGAAGTGCATACAAGTAAATTAAAACATCCAATAAATAAAAAGAGAAATGCTCCACCACCTAATGACTACTTACACAAGAATAAATGTACATGCACATGGAGCTTTAGGCAGTTTCTATATTCACCTACAGTTACTCCTTGCTTAATGTCGTAGTTACTTTCTTGAAAAAATGTGACTTCAAGCAAAATGATGTTAGGTTCATGGGTTCATAGATGCTCAGGTCTGAAGAGACCTCAACTGATCGAGTCCAACCTCCTGTCCTGGGTAGGAAAGAGTGCTGGAGTCAGATGACCCCATCCAGGTGCCTATCCAGCGTTCTCTTAAAGACCCCCAAGGAAGGGGAGAGCACATTCCAAATTTTGGCCACCCTTACCATGAAGAAGTTTTCCTTGGTATACAGCCTAAATCTGCTTTCTGTCAGTTTGTGACCATTGTTCCTTGTTACCCCAAGTGTGCCCTGGTGAACAGAGCATCTCCGATTCCCCATGCTGCGCCTACCTAATGAATTTGTAGGCAACCACAAGATCAGCCTCCGCAAGAGAAGGCTGAGAGGTGAAGAGGTCCAGATCCCTTAGTCTCTTCTCATAGGCCTTCTCTTGGCCTGCAAACCCTTAACCAAAGAAGTGACCCTCCTTTGGAGCATCTCAAGGTTATCCACGTCCTTCTTAAAGTACAGTGCCCAAAAGTGGACACAGTACTCCAACTTGAGCGAATCCAATTATATCACAGTAGTTACCTACTACCAGGCAGCGGCCAAACAGTGTTATAACCACACATCATGTGACTTTAAACAAGTATGTTCTCTAATAGGTCAGTGATGTAATAAGGAAATAACATTAACCCGGATAACGTTAAGTGACCTACACATCTGCTGCCAGTACTCAGCCACCAGAACCCATAAAACCTTCTCCTCATCCATACTGCTTTATGTTGAGTCCTATCCCAACCCCTCTTGAGTTTATGGCCACACTCTTCTCCTATGTGTGCACACAGAAGATCACTCTAGGAGTCCCACTGAAGTAAACGTGTCTTCCTGCAGAGACTCGCCAGCATTAATGAGGCTTCCAGTGGGAGCAGGGAGTAGCACAAGCAGTTTTTTCTGCTAATCCTCAGAACATGGACCATCTCATCTGGTAATGCCAGGTGGGTCCATTCAGCAGCTGTGCCAGTGAATTAAGTATACTTAGAGGTCTTCAATAAAATTCCATTTGTGTAGTAGATAGTTGCATCTACCTGGTCCAATATGAAGCCTGTTCAACGCTGTTCAGCTTTCCCTTCAGAAAGCAAAGCCAGGGGGTTTAGCTGTGGGATCCGTGATGAGAAATTTATAAACAATGTCATTGTCAATTATGTTCCTTTACTTACAAAACAAGATTTCTTCCCTCTATTCAACATTGGGGGGAAAAGCCCTTTATCTTGGATTCAAGTACAAGGCAGGGGCACAGGCAGTGGCTGCAGCTCCAGCTGTGACTTATCTGGCTCTAGCTCCGGTCTCAACCTGGGTTCAGGATTGAAGTTGGAGATGTAGCCACTAACAGGAGGCAAATGACGGGTGGGAAGACAAGTGGCAGAGGGCAAGGTGCAGGGAGGCACAAGTACTGTGGGTGGGGAAACAGGCACCAGGGGTCATAAGCACTAATGGGGAGGTGCTAGGGAGGCACAGGCACCGGGAGATCAGGAGGCAGGTGGAAGCAGGTAAGCAGGTACAGGGAAGTGGGGGAAGGGGAGTAGGTACTGAAAGATGCAGGTACTAGGTAGAGGGCAAGCATCAAGGAGCACAGGTACTGAGGGGGCAGCAGGAGGTAGGGGGACAGGTAGCATGGGTCACACCACTTGACTCCCCTGCCACCCTTCTGCTGCTGCTTTCCCCACTACTGCAGTGGCAGAGGTCAAATTTAAAACGATGCTCCAACAACTAAATTCTATACATGGATCTTATACATTTTCCAAGAATAGATTCCAATTATTGGAAAGTCATCTCAAAGTTGAAGTTGTTTTGGACTGGAGTAAATACAGTATATATTAATAAATGCAAATAAATATGATTTTTGCATCTTAATTAAAATTAGCTTTCTGCAATCCTATAGTTTAAAATGTTAAAATACAATACTGTTCAAACAACTCATTTCCTCCTCTTAAGGGTGTCAATAAAATAAAGCTGTCTCAATAAGTGTATAATTACAGAAAAGGGTTAAACTCCTTCAGAACAAAATCTCAAATTTGGAAATACAGATGCCTAATGTTACATATGCAAGACATACTTATGACCCTAAATGAAGGTAGCTTGGTTTGCAGAGGAATTCAGTGTATACAGCTCCTACTAAATTCAGTGAAACTGTGGGCACTTAGTACTTCTGGAATAACAATCAAGCTCTAATATTTATATGCCTAAATATGGATTTAAATACCTAGTGTTAGATATTTACTGTATTAACTCAATTCTGAGAGGAGGTTTTCTCCCCATTCAACATAGGGAAAACAAAGCCACATCTTAGAACCTATTATCAAGTGAAAATACAGTCAGAACACATGGCAGGAATCCACTCAGCAAGGCATACAGCAGCAAGGGACCCAGCACCAGGGCACCCAAAAGCATGGGGCATGATGCAGGGTAGCGCTCAGGGCAGCAAAGGACCTGGTGCAGAAGCACTGAATCTAGTGCAGAGGCACGAGACCTGGCATGGTGGCATACAACAGCACAGGACTCAGTGTGGGGAAGGACACAATATAGCAGTATAACACACTGTGGTGAAGGTGCCAGGTGATGCTGGGGGCAGAAGAGGAGGGACTGGAGGTGGCCAGGGTGGCAGGCACTTGTTGGGGAATGGCTGGGGGAAGGCACTTGGGGAGTGGTAAGTGGCAGGTTTTACACCACCTGTCCACCAACAGTTGCCTCCTCACCACCCATTCCTTTTCCGTCACTTGCCCCCTGATGCTGTTTCTCCTGCCACCATGGGAGTGGGGTAAGGGTGGGGAGGGGAAGGGGAAGGAATTAATTTAAAACAACCCTCCAATAATTAGATTCTAGACATGGAAAATTATAATAAGTTGTTATAATTTTCCATGTCTAGAATCTAATCTGGAGAGGTTACAGGGGTGGGTGAATGAGAATAGGATGGGATTCAATACTGACAAGTGCAGGGTGCTGAACTTGGGCAGTAAGAACCAGCAGCATACTTATAAGCTGGGGAACTCCCTTCTCAAAAGCACAGTGGTAGAAAGAGATCTTGGAGTCATTATCAAGTCCAAAATGAACATGGGCCGCCAATGTGAGGACACGGTCAGTAAGGCTAACCGCACCTTGTCATGCATCCACAGATGCATCACAAGCAGGGCCAAGGAGGTGATCCTCCCCCTCTATGTGACACTGGCCACAGTTGGAGTACTGCGTCCAGTTCTGGGCACCGCACTTTAAGAGGGATGTGGCCAGCATCAAGAGTGTCCAGAGGAGGGCCACCCACATGATCCAGGGACAGCAGGGCAGACCCTACGAGAGGCTACAGGACCTGAACCTGTTCAGCCTTCACAAGAGAAGGCTGAGAGGGGACCTGGTGGCTGTCTTTAAACTTACCAGGGGGGACCAGAGGGGAATGGGTGAGACCCTGTTCCCCTGAGCACCTCCCAGAGTAACAAGGAATAACAGCCACAAGTTGATTGAGAGTAGGTTCAGCCTAGACATCAGAAGGCACTACTTCACAGTCAGCATGGCCAGGATCTGGAACCAGCTTCCAAGGGAAGTGGTGCTGGCTCCTACATTAGGGGTTTTTAAAAGGAGGCTTGATAATTACCTAGCAGGGGTCATATGAACTTAAACTTACCAGGGGTCATATAAGCCCAGTATTCATTCCTGCTCAGGGCAGGGGGTCGGACTTGATGATCTACTCAGGTCCCTTCCAACCCTACATCTATGAACCTATGAAATTTGAGGTGGTCTTGGATTCAGTTAAATATGGTACCTTGGCAAATCTCGACCAAGGACTTTAGCCTAAAAAAAATGACACCAAGTAAAAACAGAACTGTCATGATACCACAAGGACAAACTCTTCTCCCCACTGACATGCCTTTATGGCAAAGTCCATTTCACTGCTTCCTGCACTTAAGGTCAGACCCTGCATGAGTGCCTAAAACCCACTAGGAATCCCACTAACGTAAATGTGTCTCCCTGCAAAGTGAGCAGCACATGCAGCTTTTGTTAATTCTTGGGGCAGAGACTGTGTCATCACACGGAGTGAAAACCACCTGGCCTAATGTTGGTCATGTATTTATAGATTAGTAATAACTAACAATGCCTCCCCACTCAAGGTAGAAATTCTCTTGCAGCATGGGTCTTTCTTATACTCAGACACAACAATTTACCTGCTACGTTCATAACTTCTGTGGCGAGGCGGCGTCCTTCCCCTGTCATAATCAGGCCTATGCCGACTGCTTTCTTGTCTTCGCCGATCAGGACTCCTGCCTCGATCCCGCCGATCCCCATGGTTGTTGGACCGATGTCTGTCTCCATGAACATGCCCATGTTCCCGGTGCCGGTGTTCATCATAGTGCTTACTCCTTTCCGGGGACCTTCGTTCACTCTGGGATTTATCTCCCTGGTACTGACTTGTGTGCCGGAAATGGCTGCTACCACTACTGCTGCTATTGTTGCTGCTACTGCTCTGGAAAGTGTTAGAGTTATGTTGATAACTATTAAAGTTAGGAGGTGGGAAGGACTGCTGTGAGTAGCCTGTAGAGTAGACCGGTTGATAATTAACTTGTTGTGGCATGACCGGTGGTGGTGGAGGATGTGGCACCGCAGGAGGTGGCATCAGGTAAGGAAATGCATTTTGTCCAGTGGGGGCTCCAGGCACTGGGGCATTGCTAGGATTTGGCACTGGCGGAGGAGCAGGAGGAAAACAAGGAGGGACTGGAAAATTTTGCCTCACTTGATGGTTTGGAAAAGGTGGCCTCATGGGACACTGGCTGATTGGACTCTGTGCTGATGGAGGCACTGGGGGAGGATAAGGTACAAAATCCAACCGAGGAGGCATGTACCCTGTGGTTGGAGGGTTAGAATAGGTAGCTGGAGGGGTGGCTTGTTGGTCATATTGATATTGCACTGAAGGCTGCTGAGGGTGAAGTTGCCGCAGGTTCTGAGGTCTGAAGGTTTGTGTTGAATTTCTAACTCCAGGTCCTCCTTGGCCCCGGGGACATCCTCGTCCAGAATGGAAAGACATGGCTCACCTTCAATGAAAAAGATGACAAGATAAAATGTACAATGCCACAAGTGCACCACAGGAGATTAGTTAGTTGCTCAGATTAGTTAAGACTCAGTTTGAAAAAAGATATCATCTTCAATGCCAAGCTTTAGTCCCAAATGAAATATCAAGCCCTGCTTTGCTTCTTTTACCTGGTTATAAGCTTAATGGCAAAACAATATATAAAAGATATTTATAACCTGTGATAGATTTGGAAAGTAATTAACTGGCATGGAGGTGCAGAAATGATACCTAAATAGAAACTGGTTATTTTGCTCATTGCTGTTTTCCTTATAGCCCCTTGTTAAAAATTGAGAAAAAGAAGGGAAAACTGTTGTGCTATTTAAAGCATAAAATATTTAAGTACAGGTTTCATTTTACCAATAGCCCTTATTAACCTTAGATGCGGTGGGTTTTTTTATTACTTTATTAGGAAACATCCTCTTTGGCAGACTTTTTTGATGGTAATAATAACTCATCCTTTAGCTGGAAAAATAACTAAGATAGGTTGGAGCTGTTGTTATTGCAGAAGTTCAATCCTGCTTCTTTGAGGATGAAATAAGACAAAGCACATACAAGAGGGAAAGAAAAGAATAGTGCAGATGGAAAGCATAGAAGTACCAGAAACAAAAGTTATTTTCTTGCAAACATTGCCACTGGAGAAATATGGGCACAGGGCAAGTTCCTATCAGCTATGCCAAGAAATGGCACTAGACACTGCTTTTGACTACCTGTTTGGTCATAGGCTCATGGCATGGTAACAAAAGACACAACATTGGCCACCTAACCCATACTATTATTAATTACAAGGCAAATGGAAGAAGAAATGTGGGGAACAAAGAGGACAAATGAAAGGAAGAGGGTGATAGCAGGGACTCAAATATCACATTCTGATTACTCTTTAGGACTTTACAGTCTCTAGTGGCTTTGGCGCATCATTGGCTCTCTCTCTAGTCCAGTCTGGTCAGAATACCTTTCTGCATCAAGACAATATAGGCTTAACTGAGTCACAGTATCTCATAGGAGAATATAGCAATGGCAGCTATGATCTAGTCTGTACATACCCAGCAGTGTGATTCACCTCAAATTATCTTTCTTGAAAGATGATGAAAAGCAGCCATGGACAAAATAGCCAATTCCTACTAGGGTGTGATTTTTGCAAATTGATACCATTTCACTAATTTCCACTGTTCTTCTATATCAGTGGAGCCTGATTGACTGGTCAATCATGGAGCCTCTGACAGTCTCTCTCAGTCTCGGGGGGCTGAGATCAACTATCAGAGGTTCCGTGACTGGGAGTGGCAGAATATACGTTTGGAGCGTCCAGGACAGAGTCCAGGAGTGGTGGGATGCATGTGGCTGGGCTGAGCCGTGCCCCTGCCACCGGGGCTGAGCTGAGTGTGTGAGGCGATCCCCCTCTACACCCTGCCATCCTGTGGTGAGGGAGGAAGTGGGACACAGGCAGGGGTGAGTGGGGTCTTAGCTGGGTTGCAGCATGGTCAGAGCCAACAGGGCTCGTCCAAGGGCACAGGGGGGGCAGGGGCCTCCTGTGTTACATGCACCCTGCCAGAGGCCCGGGACCCACTTGCCTTTTCCATCTGTGCATGGGGCAGACGGCTGCCACTGCACACTGGAATTTACACCCTGAGCCCCACACACAGATCGGGGGGACACATGCCCCCCCGCACACCTGGATGAGCCACTCGGGCTCTGACCCTCCCCTGGCTGGGCTTGGCCTGGCCAGGGCCCCACTCACCCTTTGGCAGGGGGGAGGGGGCATTGGTGGGAGAAGTGGGGGGCCAACAGGGTTTAGCCCCCCAACACATGGGGCAGAAGTAGGGCCATGGGCTTCCGGCAGTGGCTGCAACAGGGTTGGTGAGGGGTGTGCTCGTGGTGGGGGTGGGGGGTAGATGAGAAATGAAGCATGGGCTGGCGCTGTACAGCAGGGGCAGGAGCAAGCTGGAGTCACAAGCGCCTTAGCTGGGAAGTGAGGGGAAGGCGGGGACACGCAACGCAGGAGGCCATGGGTAGGGGGGGCACATGCCTCAGATCTGCACATGGGGTGGGGCAGAGCTGGGGTGGCACCAGGCTCTCCAGCTGCATAGCTCTCAGCCCACCCCACCCCATGTACAGATCATACCCCCCACGCCCTCCCAGGCTGCATGCTCCCTACCCTCCCCCCAGACAAGATGCTTGCAGCTCCACCCTGCACCCACTCAGCTGTGCAGGGCCTGCCCCTGCTCCACTCCCTCACTCTCCACCATGGGGGGGTGGCAGATCAAGGCAGCTCATTTGGGAGGAAGGTAGGACTCCTCACCACTGTGTGCACCCCCAGGAGAGGCAGAGGAGGTACTGCCCCCCAGATTTGTGCCCGGGGAGAGGGTGGACTGCCCACTGTGGACTCGGGATCAGGGGCTGCATCAACCTCTTCACAGCGCGTGGGGAGGGGCCAAGCTGGGGCTACACTCGGGGTCAGCAGGGGTGGGGAAGGCAGTGGTGGCACAGGGAGGGGTGGCTACAGAAGGGCTATGGGGAATTTCGGGGTGGCTCTAGCTCATCCTGTAGCCACCCCTCCCAGCACCTCCACCACTTCTGAGTGCCACCCCACCCAGGATGCATATCAGTTATCAGATCGGTATCTACCAATATGGCTGGTTAATAATTGACCATCGGTTCGGCACACCCCTAAATTGACTGAGGTGGACTTACATTTCATTGGCTAAGGGACTCAACAAAACATTGCCTTAAGAGATGTCCATTGCATATACACTTGCTGAGCGATCAGCATTTAGAAAAAATCATTCTAAAGAAGATATACATCTCTGAATAGAGCCCTAAGCTCTAGGGCTCAGAAAACTAGGACTCTCAGTCTCACTATTATCATTTAAAGCAGTACAAAGAAACCAGGTCTGGACCTGAAACTGAAAAAAAAAATTATGAAATAATGTTGAATGTACAAGTTATTTTAAAGGCCCCTCTCCAGCATTTTTAAATCTAAATTAAATCAAAATCTAACCTTCAAGAGGTTGAGAAATTTGCTGGTCGACGATCCTCCTCCGTTTTCCTTAGTAGCAGGAACCTGTTGACTTGAGTATTCTCACGTTGAAAATAAGGCCTATTTCTTCTCTCGTATTCGGTCCCTAGCAAAGTCTTTTCTTCCTGCAGATACAAAAGTGATGAAAGTAATGTCAGTAGACATAAATGAACTCAAGCTGCGCACCCTGCTTCGTAGACATGTGTTGTTAGAGTATAGTAGTCTGAGCAACACCTCCACTTCCACTCCAGCTGCCCAACAGAAGCAGTGTTATCTCTAACCCTTAGGACACTGTAGAAGAGTTACAGAACATGATGGCAAGAAGCCAAGAGACAGTTGGTTTCAGAGATATGGCAGAGCTGTGGTAAACAGTGCATCACACTTAGGCCTTGTCTACACTTAAGAGTTTTAGCAGGTTAGTTATTTCAAATAGGGGTATGATTTCTATTACAATCAAAATAATTATGCATCATAAAGGTTATCACCCTTACCAGTACAGTTCTTCCTCTTCATGAATACAAAGAGCTAAAGAGGCACTTTCATACCAGTATAAGTGGGGGGTTTTAATATGGGCCCAGGCAAACGCAGCATTTTAAGCACTATGTTGACATGCAGAGCCAACCTATAAAACACCATGCTTAAACTAAGTGTGGTCATCAGTACACTTCCATTAGGGCTCCTGTTCTCAGCACCATCAGCAGACCTGGAAGGGCGGCAGCAGCAGTGGGGAATTTTAGAGAAACAAGGCCTTGGCTACATACACATTTTACAGCAATGTGACTATATGAATTCAAGACATGATTTGCTACCAAAATACTTACGTAGGTATGTGAGGGAGGAAAGGGGCCAGCGGACGCTGAGACTCCTTTCCCCGGCGCAGTCGCCATGCAACACCCCTCTCCAACCCTGAGTACAGGGCGCGAACCTACCTCCTGCAGGTGTAGGGAGGAACGAGGGGCCCGGGCAGAGAGGGCCAGTATAAATGAGCCACCGGCACTAGGCAGAGCCCCAGCAGAACCGGAAGAGCCCAGCAGGGAGACGGACACCGGCAGGAGCTCATTCGGGCGGATGCGCGCCATCCGGTGCCGCGGCCGCACTTTCTGGAGCAGGGGTAAGCCCCTTGCAGGGTTTGTGAACCCGGGCAGAGAGCCCAACGAGCTAAAGGACTAATTTAGCGGGCTGGGAGCAATTGCCACCCAACAGGCGCATATACCATAAAGCCCTTAAAAAAGGGGCATTCAGATGGTGAATTCACTGCGGCAGCAGTAAGGGACCGAGTGGTCTCACAGAGCCCTAAGGAGGGCTGAAGAACCCCTTTGGGGGAAACAGGGGAAAGAGCAGTGGACTCCGCTGAGGACTGGAGTGAGAGTCCAAGCTTAAGAGCTCTGGTTCGGTGCTGTGTTTGTGTTGTCCTTCTGCATTTTGTTGTGGATTAATCCGAGGGAGGAAGATCGGACTACGTGACAGACTCATAAGTGACGGTCACGTTCCCGGTGGTACGGGCGAGGGTATAGGGGTGACGGAGCCCTCATCAACGCGGGACCCTGAGAGGCAGGGAGTCTCATTTTCGGACTGACACGTGTCGGACAATACAACTGAACCAGATTACCATCAAAGTCGTGGCAAGCGAGTTAGACGCGTGAAACCTACAGGTGAGCGACCCTTAACCTCGGGAAGCAGTCCCCAACGTAAGGAGACCATGGTTACCACGGAACCACGACTCCACAAGGTACAAACCCTAATAAAGATACAGTTACACTGGCATGAAGATGCCATGTAGCAGTACAACCTCTCTCTTTGTTTAGGGCAGCAATTATGCCATTATAGTTGATATTAATAGAGCTGTGGTAACACTAACACACATCACTATAACAGTAGCGTTAAAGCAGTGTATTTTTGTGCATGGGCAAAACCTATGCCAATACTGTTATTCCTTTCCCACTGTGGGAACAGCTGTTCCAATATATCTCATTAGGATGGTAGTAAAGCACTGAAACACGCTGCCCAAAGATGGTGTTGACTCTCCATCCTTGGAGATTTTTTTAAGACCCAGCTAGACAAAGCCTTGGCTGGGATAATTTGTTGGGGACAGTCCTGCTTTAAACAGGGGGCTGGCCTACATCAGCATTTTTCAACCTGTGGGTTGCAATCCAAAAGTGGGTTGCAAGAATATATGAAAGGGTCACGAACAAGCTTTAAAAAATGGATCAACAAACTTTAAAAATGTGTTCCCCTTTGAAGGAGAAACATGTGGCAAACTGCAGGTTTCCCCTTGCAGGCTGGCAGAGTTTCAGCCTGCAAGGGGGTGCTTGGGGCTGGGGGGGAGTGGGAGGAGGCAGAGCAGGCAGAGGGTGCCATGTGCCCCAAGTCTATAGGGCAGAGGGGTGAGGAGCGGGGACAAAAACGATGCATCAGGGAGATGGGGGGGGGCACAAATGACACTGCCTGCCACCCCACCTCCTCTCCAGGGTAGAGCCATGGCTTGAAAGGAGAAGTGGTGGCACCTGGGCTATAGCAGTAGGATAGAGATTTTACAAATGGGTCCTGGCAGTGTCAACGGCCCATTTTCATGGGGAGTGCACGTGCACCCCCTATGCATTGCCAATGCCCCCTGAGGTCCTTCCCACCCTTAGCTTCTATGGCCACCTCCAGACAAGCATGGACATTTGGTTCCCCGGGGACAAGAAACAGTGGCACACCTTGTACTGTGGCTACTTGTCCCCAGGGAATGCCAGTGCCACCTGCCCACTGGCGAGCAGCAGGTTACCCTGAGTGGCATAGAGGAGTCTGGTGCCAGCAACTGTGCTACCCCCAGCAGCTTTACTTGGGGTCCTGGGCGCTCCTGCAGCTTGGAGCCTAGCTAGCCAGGCTCCGGCTTTGGGTGGCATACACTACCGCCAAATGTGCCTCCCCGCTTTTTTTCTGCGTGGGGCTTTTTGACCCTAGGATCTCCAGGGGTCAAAAAGCACCCCCCGCACCACAAGGTAACAATGTGGGAAATGCCTGAATGTGCGGCGTGCGGCACGGCAGACGGGTCTGCAGCACCACGTCCCACCCCTCCGCGCTCATCTTGACGCGGCCTACGATTCTATATGTATAACCGTGGCCACAATAGAGAGGACCGTCCAACTTCAGCTCTAATTAAATTACCTCCAGGATTTAGGGTTGGGAGCAACTGCACAGCAGAGAGGAGGCCCCAGACCCATAAGAAACAGAGCTCGTGGCCCGGAGAGGAGCTCAGCTCAACTTCCTAGCAGGCTCAGGGGAAACACTCAGCTCTTGAAGCCTGGCGAGGCCCGCGGGGGCTGGCTGAGCTCTGGGGCCGCTGGTGATGCAACCCAAACCGGCCACGAGAACCTGGGATCCCGGAGCAAAGCAAGCAGCTGGGACCGGGGGAAGGATGCGGAGAAGGGAGGAGAGCGGGGAGAAGAGGCAAACGGGATTTTCCTCCTACAACTCAGCTGGGGAGGGAAGAAGGCCCCGCTCCCCAGCCCCCCGCGCCCCGCCAGAGAAGATCGCAGTGCCCATCCTACCGGAGTCTTCCCCAAGCCTCGAGAGCGAAACCCGCGAGCCCGGCGCCCACCAGCCCGGAGACAAGTGAGCGGGGCACCGGCGCCGGAACGGGAAGCGGGAGGGAGGAGCGCCGGAGCGGAAGCCTTCCCTCCCGTCGGCTTCGCGGGGCCGCCCGTGGGGCAGGGATCCCATCGCGGGGCTCTCGCCGGCGGCCCCGGCTCGGCCCCCGTGGCAGGGGGCGCTCCTGCTTGATTGCGGCGGCTGCGTAGCTTGGGAGCTGCTTGGCCCGGAACGCTGCGGTGCCCGGCGTTCGCTCCTTGGAACGCTGCGGTGCCCGGCGTTCGGCCCGCGGAACGTTACGGCGTTCGGCGCGGGGAACGTCGGCGCCAGTGGGGTCTCGGCCCAGTCGTGATGAGCGGCGCTGGGGCTCCGGGGGATCGGGGCCGCCTCCGGGCCTACCCCGCGCTGCCTGTCTGGGTCGTGGAGGATCATCACGATGTAAGTGCGTGACGCTGCGGGAGAGGGTCCCGGGCTGACGAGGTGGGCAGAGCCCCTTTCGGGTGCTTCCAGTCTCCCGGGCCACTGAAGGAGGGGATCGTAGAGAAGAGACAGGCGGTATTGCCAGGGTGATGATAATTATCGTATTTCTATGATCACTTCCACACTTTTAGTATGATCACTAAGATGCTCCAAATGTGTGGTAGGTAATTGGAACAAAACCCAAGTCACTCTCAGAGAGGCTTAGCTGACTTTAGGTTTGTTCAGGGGTGACTGGTGCCTCCTGAATCGGGAGGGCACAATTTGTGGCAGGCCAAAACCACCCCTATACTTCTGTGTTGCAGCTTAGTGGCTCCCCACACCCATGTGCCCCCGGCCCTCACAGCAAAAAACTGCCCCATCTTGGGTGGTGCCAAGTCAGAGGCCAATCTCGGGGTGGGGGGAGGGAATGTACCCCCTTACCAGTGATCTGTGGGTTTGTTCGGTTGGTTGGTTTTAATGTATTTCATATTCCAGGGCAATTTAGCCAAATTGGTTCCAAATCATATCATTTGAGCCAAACTTTGGATTGTTCCAAACCCCATGTATGGTGCTACAGCCAGCGAGTATCCTCCACCCCAGACGCATTCCCCCAGGACTTCAGATGCCCACAAATCCATTGGCGGGCATCCTACGTGCAGGCCCAACCCTGGAAGTCTTGGAGCTCGGATGCCAGCAGACAATACAGGCAAACATCTTCCATCCCAGACTTCAGTTTTGGACTTAAGATATTCCCTACACTTTATCTTAGCCCACTGGCTTGTAGGTTTGCTGCCAGCACGTTCTTATGATGGCTTCCCTCAAAATAAAGAGATGCTCCAACTTTGATGACCCGGTTCTCACTCACTCACTGGCATGCTACAGAGAGCAATATAAAGTAAATAAGAAGACTAATTTGCATATTTTTCAGTCTATAATAGTTTTTCAGCAAATATGCTGATTTTGAGCTGCCAATAAAATAATTTCATATTTAACACCCGGTGACGCCAGCTCAGACAGGAAAGCTTCAACGACCACTGAACGCCCTGGAGTGAAATAGTGGCTGGCTCATGCTGTAGGAGCTGCTGACTCAGCCTAGAACAGAGGTGGAGGCTCCTTTAGTCCCATCAGAGTGCGTGAATGGACAAGTGGCAAGTTCACAGCGTAATCCTAATGGTAATTCAAGCTCCTCTGAGTGAACTTCAGTGGCAACATAAAACCTCGGTTGCTCAGGCACATTGGAGAAGGGGGCGCTGCACCTCGGCTTGCTCTTCTGATCCATTCAGTGTAATCAGTTTACAGCGAGCAGGAGTGTGGCATAGAGTCATAGGAAATTAGGGACAGAAGGGACCTCAGGAGGTCATTTAGTGCAATTCCCTGCTTAAAGCAGGGCCATTCCCAACTAGATCATCCCAGCCAAAGCTTTAGCTGGGTCTTAAAACAAGCCTCCAAGGATGGAGATTCCACCACCTCTCTGGGTAGAGACCCATCATGCAGACCACCTCGAAATGACCTGTCATGACTAGGATCCCTAGGGCAGCGATTCCCAGACTGGGTTGCAACATCAGCAGATAGTCACAGCGGTGAGGGGGTTGTGGGTTGGGAGTAAGGGGCCACACTGAAGCAATGGGATCACGCTGAGGAAATGGGGCCATAAATGGGGCTATGCTGAGGAAATGTTTGGGAAGCACTGCTGTAGGGACACTTCACTGGTGCACCCATGTAAGAAAAAACATCTGAAGAGGGCAGAGTAGTTGTGCTCCCTGGGTAGCTTCCACCATAGGTGCTGTAAAAGTGCCTCGCCAGGAGCAAATAGTGCCTGTGGGTATCTATACACATGCTCTGGGATGGAAAGGGGGGGCACTCGATCCATGAGCTGCTCTAGTGAAAGCGCCCGCAGCATCGCATGTATTCAGCACCCCACACTTCAGAATGGTGGCAGGAGTGCTTAAACTCAAGCTCGTTTGACAAGTTTTAGTTCAGGTGCCCCCCTCTGCCATTTTGAAGTGTGGGGACGCTGAATACACATGATGCAGAGGCACTGCAGCATGTTAATTAACGTGATTAATTGAGTCTGCTCTGATATGTGCTAATTAACACGTCAGAGCAGGCATTTGGCAGATGTGTAGGTGCCCTGTTTGATTAGCCTGGTAGTTGGGCTGAGAAGCAGATGCAACTTACCTTACTGTCATTTACGCTGCTTTAGTTTTACCCAGGCTTAACTCCATACTTCTGATCTTAGAAGAGACGAGAAGGCTGAGGGGGGATCTAGTGGCCATTTACAAACTAGTCGGGGGAACAGCAGGCACTGGGGGAGTCCCTGTTCCCCTGAGCACTGCCAGGAGTGCCTAGAAATAAGTCACAAGCTGGCAGAGGGTAGATTCAGGCTAGATATCAGGAGGCGCTACTTCACTGTTAGGGCAGCTATGATATGAAACCAACTTCCAAGCAAAGTGATGCTAGCTCCTACCCTGGAGGTCTTTAAGAGGTGGCTAGATGAACACCTTGCTGGGGTTTTGACCCCAGTACTGCCATGGCAGGGGTTGGACTCGATGATCTGCTCAGGTCCCTTCCGACCCTACTAACTATGAAACTACGAAAGGTCTGTTACATACCATGTGTCTGCTCCTTGTGTATAGAAGTTTAAATGTGTTTTATGGGTCCAGACTCTTTGCTTTGCTACTCTTTGCTACTACACGTGAACTGAAGCACGGGTGCATTGCTCTCCGCCTCCCTCCTCCCCCCCCCCAAGTTGACATCCTGTACCAGATTTTAAAAAAAAAAAAGCTAGGAGCCAGAATCTACTTCACCCATTAAACACCAAAATGTCCTCCTTAAGCCTCTGAAAACCAGTTAACCAGAGATCAAATGGGTTTTCCTCCTGAGTGCGTTTTTTAGTCTTAAGTCTAAAATGATGATACTTTACCAAAGTAGGTCCATTAACCTATTGTCAGAGATTTGAAAATAGTATAATGAAATCACACTCAGACACCTAATAGGTAGAGTGGAAATAAATGCTCTCTCTTGCACACGTCAATATTTATCTGTGCTATTTTTTATATCCATTATCTTGTTGCCTGTTATTTTCAGGAAGTAACGGTGGTCACTCTAATAAGTGCCATTCTTCTTCCTGAACATTTAAGGGACTGTTTTTTTCCGTCTACTCCCATATGTGATGTTCTGAGCAAACTGGCAGTAACATAATGGGTGTCCCCATGAGCAGGAATGCTGCATTTCTCTGGGGACAACTAGTAGCAGCACATATTTGTTGCCCTGAGTTCGGTAGGGGAGGCTGGGGCCAGCAGCCTTACTTGGGGTCCTGGGGGCTTCCCAGGGCTGCAGCAGTGGCGATCTGGGCATGTCGATCCTAGCCTGCAGCTAAAGCAGGGCGCCAGCCAGCCAGGCTCTGGTTTTGAGCAATCCATGCTGCCATGATGTGCGCCATCCCACTTTTTTGGCACTTTTTTTTTACACCAGGATCTCCCACTGTCAAAAATCCCCCACTGCTCTGCAAATTAGCAGCACAGTGAATGTGTACATGTGCAGTGCATGCAGTTTGCAGCATCACTGGCAGGTTTGCAGTGCCACAAACCTCATGTGCACGCTCATGGAGATGTGCCCAATATGTTGCCAAAGTGGGTGCCCACTCTCAGAATTTTCCTTATGGACCACTGACTAAATGCGGTTGTCCCTCTTGGTGATCTTTGCAGTAATTCTGGAGCGCTCCAGTTTCAGAACCAGCACTGGGGAAATTGATGATAGGGCATGCAGAAATAAGAGGCATTGTATAGTATACCCCTTCATTGGTACTGATTGCTATTGATTGGCACTTGTGCCTTGCCTTGACTTCTTTGAGAGCACTAGATACAAAACAGTGACAGGGTCTGCTGTATATCCACTTCAAGTACACTTCAAGCAGTATCTTCAGAGCTGAAAAGTCTTAGGGCGTGTGTAGATGAAACGAGAACCCTAAATTGAAGTGGGGGTGGGTTTAAAAAACACTGCCTCAATTTAGGGCTGATTAAACCCCCGTGTCGTGCACACACCATGCTGACTTAGCAGCCTCCGGTAGGGAAGGGAAGGAGAGCTGCTGGCAGGCAGAATAGTACTTGGGCTGTGGGGTGTGCCTGGTGTTTCCCTCTGCGGCAGCAGTGGGCCCCCCAGGTGGCATCCAGCTCAGGCAGTCCTGGGGGGCACCGCAGCTGTGGAGGGAAGCACTGGGCCCCCCCACAGCTCAGGCAGGCTCCAGGCGGGACTGGGGAAGAGATCAGGCTCCCTGCTTGTCTTGGGCAGAGCCTGCTTTCGTGGGCTTCTGCCAGGCTGCCCGCAGCACTTTCTACAGAGCTGCGGAGCTGCATGGAGCCCAGTGCTTTGCTCTGTAGCTGTAGAGGGCAGCAAACTAAAACTCCTCGAAGGAGTTTTAATTTGCTGCGCCCCAAGTCATTTAAGGCACGTTACGCCACCAAATTTCCTACAGCAGCTGGAGTTAATGTGCAATGCCGCCAAGGCGCGCAAACACCGACACCATTAAAGTGGTGCAAAAGCATTTAACCTGCTTTAAAGTGTCGTGTACACATGCCCCTCGTTTTGTCTACACATAGCCTTAAGTTTTTAACCCAGCTACATTTCTGTACTTCCCAAGAGCCAAGCAAGGTTCTTTGAGTAGATGTGATATCTTTTATTAGACCAACTAAGTAGCTTGAAAAAAATGTTCTTAGCAGACTTTTGGGCACAATCGCCCTTCGTCAGGCATAGGGAATCTCGGTGATTGCGCTCAAAAGCCTGCTAAGAACTTTTTTCTAACTAAGTTGGTCTAATAAAAGATATCGCATATGCTCAAAGAACCTTGCCTGCCTATGTCCTAAGACCAACACAGCTGCATCCCGCAGCCCTCCCAAGAGCCAAAGCATAAGTGAATGGGTAAGATTAATTGGGCAAGGATTCTCTTCCCTCTGTATTCACTTTTATCTGGACAAGGGAGATGAGATTGAGGTCATATATCCTGACTTCAGAAAAGTCTTCGATCTGGTATCCCATGATCACCTCTTGGCGAAACTAGCCAACTGTGGCCTTGGGTCCACCATGATCCGCTGGCTGGGAAATTGGCTCCGTGGTCAGACCCAGAGGTTTGTAATTGATGGCAGTCACTCATCATGGTGTCCTGTGACCAGTGGGGTCCCCCAAGGCTCTGTCCTTGGACCCATATTGTTCAACATCTTCATTAATGATGTGGACATTGGACTCAGGAGCGGACTGGCCAAGTTCGCCGATGACACCAAACTTTGGGGCAAAGCATCCACACCAGGTAAAAGGCGGGTGATCCAGGCTGACCTGGACAGGCTCAGGAAATGGGCAGACAAGAACATGATGGTGTTTAATACCGAAAAATGCAAGGCTCTCTACCTTCAAAGGAAAAACCTGCAGCATCCTTATAGGCTCGACAGTGCTACGCTGGCTAGCACTATGGAACAAAGAGACTTGGGGTTCATCATTGACCATAAGAAGAACATGAGCCTGCAATGTGATGCTTCCGCTAGTAAAACGACCAAAACGCTGGCTTTCACCCATAGATGCTTCTCAAGCAAATCCCAGGACATCATTCTCCCCTTGTACTCGGCCTTGGTGAGGCCACAGCTGGAGTACAGCGTCCAGTTTTGGGCTCCACAACTCAAAAAGGATGTGGAGAAGCTTGAGAGAGTCCAGAGAAGAGCCACGCGCATGATCAGAGGTCAGGAAAACAGACCTTATGACGACAGGCTGAGAGCCATGGGGCTCTTTAGCCTGGAAAAGCGCAGGCTCAGGGGCGATCTGATGGCCACCTGTAAGTTTATCAGGGGTGACCACCAGTATCTGGGGGAACACTTGTTCACCAGAGCGCCCCAAGGGATGACGAGGTCGAACGGTCATAAACTACTGCGAGACCGTTTCAGGCTGGACGTAAGGAAGAATTTCTTTTCTGTCTGAGCCCCTAAGGTCTGGAACAGTCTGCCATCGGAGGTGGTTCAAGCACCTACATTGAACACCTTCAAGGGTAAATTGGATGCTTATCTTGCTGGGATCCTATGACCCCAGCTGACTTCCTGCCCTTTGGGTGGGGGGCTGGACTCAATGATCTTCCGAGGTCCCTTCCATCCCTAATGTCTATGAAATATATTCTTATCATAAATATCTTTTGGCAAATTCCACAGCAGGCACTAAAGCAGTGGGAACAGAATTTTTATTTTTTCACTGTAAGGCACGCTGCACCACAGTTTCCCCACCTGATGACAATGTAATCATGATTACATTGCCAGGGTGCTGAGATTAGTTGCTGTTTGACATATTGATGCTCATTGTCATATTAGCAAACCAGAGAATTAACATAATTAGCATTTTCCCGCATGTAACACAAAATGGTAGAAGTGAAATATACAATTTGACTCTTTAAAAAAAAAAGTTGTTTTGTAAACGCTTACTTTCTTGAAGGAGCTATAGTACTTGTACTCTGAGGTAGTTTCTCAAATAGTTTCTTTGCAATAGCACAGTCTGAATAGTGTCTTTGCAATAGCACAGTCTAAAGAGACAGTCCTTCATTGAATCCATGTGAAGGGATCATCTGCTTATGGTCTCAGAAGCCCACTGGGGTGCTGTATGGGCAAGTGAATGAGAACTGAATAGTAAGCCTTCAGCACGACCCCAAAAAGTTTTGTTAATTAAATGGGTAGGAACAAAAGTCTATTTTAGGTTCATAAGGAAAAATGTGTATAGCACACCTGTGGGCTGACGTAAGAAAAATATCAAAACTAACCAACCCATAAACCCGTGTGGTATTTTTAGTTATAGTGCAAGGACTGACTTTAGGGCTCAGATTTGTGTCTTTAGTCACGTAGTCTACCACTAACTTTATAGAGTTATTGCCACACAATGTTTTCCCCAAAGTCCCCTCCCTCCCTGCCTGTTTTTTCTGGCTTTTTTGGGTGTCAAGACCTCTTCGTAGTCTTAAACTCAGACAATATGTTCTGCGGACACTTTCATTTATCACCTCCTGGGTTGCTACCAGATAGTTTCTGACCAGAGCTAACCAGTCCCTAAAAAAGGGCTAAAAAGTAGGCACATGTTTCTGTCCTTGTCAGAGTCCTTCTTGGATGGATGATACCTGTGTTGTCTTCTGGATTACTTACTGAACCCTCCTGGATATGCTGCTATTGATGGCAGACCTTGTACTTGCTGCCTCTCTTAATGAAGTGTCTTATATTTAAAGGAATTGAGATGTTTAAGCCCTGACAGCTATTGATACTTAAAAGTATCACCTTGTCTTATAAAGTGAGTTTCAGTTCCTACTAAATAGGTACTGTTACTAGGGACCCTGCGTAATTAAGCCATGTCTGGTTTTATACTCCTGTTCCTCTTCGGAACATGGACATTAAAAGAAATGGATATTAAAACATTTCCCTGAAATGAGTTTAAATGAAGCCAAGCTTGGAAACTTGAAAAGTTGGTAAAAACTACATACAAATTAGAATAGAAATAGAGATGAGAAAGACTGCTTTGTCAGTTTATTTTATATTGAATAGAGAATTCAACTTGTGAACATCAGCTTAGTCCAAGCATGACAAGATCTTAGGAAACTTGAATTTTAAGTGGTGCATAGGTGGTGACTTAGAAACTGTCTCATGTCTGCTTTTACCTTCTGAAGCCCACTAACAGCCTGCTGTAATTTCTTCTTCATAGGTTGTCTGACTTACTTATACATAGACTTTAGAATTATGTCAGTGGGCCATGCGTGGATCAATATTATACACCAGTGCCACGTTGCTTTTTGCTAAGAGAGCACTAAGCCCTGAGATGGTGATGGATAGGGTTTACTAATTTTTTTTGGTGTTAAAAATATTGTGGTTTCTAACCGCTTGCAAGAATTGAAATTCTTCTGTTTCTGTTGTTTTAGGTTCTGCCTTTTATCTATCGTGCCATTGGTTCAAAGCATCTTCCTGCCAGTAACATCAGCTTTGTTCATTTTGACTCCCATCCCGACCTCCTTATTCCTGTAAATATGCCAGCAGATACTGTCTTTGACAAAGAAACTCTGTTTAGGTAATGTATATGTTCTTCCTCAGAATGTCTAAGTACCATCTTATTTACACAGAAGATAGGTAGAAATGCTTGCAGAATACGTTTAAATTTGTGATAGAAGTCACCCCTAAAGCACTCTTTTAACCTTTTTACTCATACTTGTAACTGTTTACATTCAAAGGATGCTTCTTGAAAAATAATACTTGCAGTTTATTTATGTACCTTTCCCATATATGGAATATATTCATGGAACTGACAGCTCTTTACAAACAGGAGACAGTAAGTAATGTAATTAATCATCTATTTTCCCTCCATTGATTTCCAGTGAGCTCAGTATTGAGAACTGGATTATGCCTGTTGTTTATGCTGGCCATATTTCTCAGGTGGTATGGCTCCATCCAATCTGGGCGCAGCAAATCAAAGAAGGAAGACATGATTTTGTAGTTGGTAAAGACGCATCTACCACCACAATAAGGTAATGTATCCATTCACTTTAGCTAACAATATAAAAATTACTTGGAAAGTTTCCCATATACAGATACATACATACAATTGAGGATAAACCCCCGTGTCCCAATAATAAGTTCTGTACCTGAGGTCTGCTGTAGCTTACAACACAATAACTGCAGTTTGGAGCAGAAGTGACTGTTGATGGTCATGTGTACTATATGGTTTGCCACTCCAGAGGTGATTTAAGAGCAATGGAGGTTCTGTGGAAAATTTCAGCTGAAGTCATTGTCAGAAATGCGTTAAGGCTGTGCCAACCCCTCTCATTCTCTTTAGGAACTTATTGATTGTGGCTATCGCTTGGAAGGAGTCTCTTATCCTCTTGTACATTTTTCATAGCTAAAATTAAAGCAGTCAGAATGCCTTTACTGATTTCTCCATCCTAGCAGGAGAGTTCACCCTTCTATTCCCCTATGCCTCTGGCTCTGTTAGCCACAGAAGTATATTCAGAACGTAAATCCAGGGTGCCCTTTCTTCTTCCCTAAACTGAGGCAGCAGAAACTGTATTTGCTAGTCTTAAGCGAACCTTTGAGCCTAGGGATACACAGGGTGAGATTACACATTAGAGTTAGCAAGTGCTACTTGTAAGGGATGTTAGTCTGTGTTAAGGTTAACTAGTGCTAGGGATCAATCACAATTTTTTGGTGTTAATACCTTCTCTAATGTGTGCTGCCCAGACCTGCCACTAGAGGGCTGGTGAGCAGGGGTGTGACTAGGAGCTGAAAGTCTGCTGCATGCCTGCCCTACTCAATGGCTCTCTACCCATGGTATAGGCTTGGGGCGTGGTCTCTCCATGCCACTTAAATCACTCCCTTCTCCCCCCAACAGCTGCCAGATTCCCCTGCCCCCCCACACCCAGATCATCCCCCAAACCCTATGGTTGATGCTTCACCACAAGATCACTGTCCTGCCACCCCAATGAGCCCAAGAGCAGTGAGAGGTTGAGGTGGGGGAGTTCCCCTCCTTGACTGCTCCTGGGATCTCTGCAGCCCATGTTGCCCCCATGCGCCCAGATTCATCTCCACCAGGCCTTACAGTTTCCTGGCCATACCCAACTAACCAAGTTATCTCTTCTGTAACCCCTTTCCCCAGGGAGTCATGCTGTCAGCAGGCAGGGCTAATTTGTTCACTGCAATTGGTTAACCCTTTTTCCAGCCTGTGCAGAGTTAGTACATCCTAGCAAAGCACCTGGAGACAAATGGTAGGCACCAAGTGGGCTTTTCAAAAGCATCTTAATAAGCTGGGTCCCTAGCTCCCATTGACTTCTAAGCTAATTAACCCGCTTAGATTCTTTTTAAATGTCTTTAGGCATTAAAGCCCTCATGGCTAGGGATCTCTGGAATTCACACTGGAAGTGCATTGCGTGGTAGCTTCTTTAATCTAGGTGCATTCCTCACACAAACACCTGCTGCTGATTGGCAGAGGGTCCCTGTCACTCACCACCTGTACCTGATGGCCAGGAGGCAAAAACCACAGCATATTTTAAACTACAATTTTCGCCTCCCAGCCATCAGGCACGGGTAGCAAGCGACAGGGCCCGTCCACCAGTCAGTGCAGGGGAAACTCCAGGATTAAAGTAAGTGTCATACTTCTGGCATGAATTCTGGAGATCCCTACTAATGACATCCAAGTTTCTCAAATTAATAGATATCATCTTTTCCCACCCAATTTGCATTTATAGACAGGAAAGGAAAGCAATCATTCTTATTTATCAACTTCTAGTGATTGGAAAATATATTTTCTCTGCACCCACTTGCAAAACTAAACCAGAAGTAAAAGTTTTTCTACACAACAAAAATCGCTGTTATAGCTGGGTACAAAGTGAAGATCAGCATTTGTTCTTTGAAAATAACATTGAATGAGACTTAACACAGTGTATTGTACCTTTTAGAAAGCTTAAGTTGTCTTCGGTAGTTAAAGGTGTTTTTCCCTTAGTTCTGTAGAAAATCTCAAAATCATCTTTTATTCATTATAGAGGGGTCATTAGCACATTTTTAAAAATTATTTAAATGATTTTATAGTAAATTTAAGCTTTAACATAGCTCCCATTTTGAAGGTGAGGTATTTTTGCAAGGGAAAACTATAGAGTTGCAAACATTTTATTTAAATAAAAATCTGAACATTATTTTATTTTTGCTACTTTAATCATTGCTTTCTGTCTCCTCCTATTCCCACCTCTTCCTATCCCCCTCCCAGTTTTGAGTAGAACTGGAACTAGATTCAGCATCAGGATGCCTGACAGCTCTTTCTAACTATACTGCTGATCTTCTTTATAACATAGACCTTCAGGGGTGTCAAATGTAAGGTCCACAGTCAGATCCAGCCTGTGAAGCCATACGATCCTGCCCATGGGTCTTAGACTGAACCTTTACACTGCATGGTCCATATTGGGCCACATTGGAGCCAGTGCACAGGGCTGGCTTAGTGAGACATCACTTGCAGCAGACACTCTGCCAGCCCCTGTGTTATGCACAGCTGGTCCAGCCCCACACACCCCAGTAAATTCCAAAATTTAAACCATCCACAGCTCTACATTCGTATAGTATACCATCCCGTTGTCATGATTTACTTAGCTTATTTGAATTTTCTTTATGATATAATCAATAGCAAATTATATTTTAATATTACATAAGGAAGAATCATTCTGTTACCAGCTGTAATTTTATGTGGGCTTTTCATATATGCTTAGTATATGACTTAGTAAAAAACAAGATATTACAGTAGAAGAACAATCTATTTTAAATTGAATACATGAGGATCTTGTATGGGTACCATGTGCATATTCTGCAAGCCATGCCACACATCCACTTGGCTTACCCAGAGTCGCTTACTATGAAGGCTCTTACAGACTTATTCTAATCTCTTTGGAAGGTCATACATTAAATGGGACCTATTCTCCATTCCAGGGTTACAAGTACAGATCATTACTTTCTAAGTGATGGTCTTTATGTTCCTGCTGATCAGCTAGAAAACCAGAAGCTTTTACATTTGAATGTCCTTCTAGTTAAGCCCTCTGAAACATCCAAACAACAAGACGACAAAAATGAAGCATCTTCTGCTAAGAAACTGAAGTTAAATGCAGAAGATACAGCAAACAGTGCTACTCCCACTTCATCACAAGGACTGGAAATTGCTGGTCATTACTTAACAGATGCAAAGGCTCCTGGAGATGAAGAGCATGCATGTGCACAAGATAAAACAGAAACTTTCTTAGAGTCCTCAGCATCCTGCTCTCTTGGAAGCAATGGATGTAACCCTATACAGATGGTTAATGATGTTCTTCAAGTAGTACAGAAAGGAGATGCATACATTTTAGATATTGATTTAGATTTTTTTTCCGTTAAGAATCCATTCAAAGACACATACACCCAGGTAAACATGTAAATGTGCAGTCCTGCTTCCCTTCATAAAAAAATATTTGCAGTCTCTCTAACCTTTATTAATAGTTGGCAGCCAAATACTTTTTTAGTGTAGAAATTACCATATTGTCCTAACCTACTCTATATAAACTAAATTTAGATGGTGAGGTAAATATTTAGATGGGGGAGGTGTGAGAAACAAGAGCGTTTAGTAAAATCTTTTATTGGACTAGCTGCATATCTGGAGGAGATGTTGGACAAATTTGCAGGCAAAACCTGCCCTTCTTCGGGCAATATTTGCACCCAAAGGCTTATCCAGCGTTTCTTCAAGCGATACAGTTGGCCCAATAAAAGATACCAGCAGAAAATTCTTACTTCTATTAAAAGGAGTTATTTGGGACCTGGTGGATGCATCTATACAAAATGTTTTCTGAGCAGTAGGCTAATTAGCTGCACAGTAAACATCATACATCTACGTGTGCACCCCTGTTAGGCTGAAGTAAACAAATTTACTCCACAGCAGGGATAGTACTTATAAATTGTAAACCTCTCATGTTTTAAAATAGTAAAATATCTTGTATAGTTCCATAGTAAGTAAGTTAAAAACTGCAAGATCACACATGTAGCACGCTGAGATATGAAAGTGCTTCAGGGGGTTGCCTCCTGGCTAGCCTCTCACTGAAGCAGCCTCATGCCCCAGCCAGTCCCTTTGCAGCATGTTGAGCTAGGGAGTGTTAAGCAGGTGCATAATCTCATCTCTGATCAAGCATGCACATAAATACATAGTTTTAAGGATGGGATTAAGTCCTGTCAAAGTAAGTTTGAAGTTTAGCATGTGTTTAACTGTCTAGTTGAATTGGGGCTGGTCACTGTTTTCTGGAGTAGATGAAACCATAGAGAGTAACCTTCTGAAGCCACCCTTTTCTCCCATGTATATTTACAATAAGATTTCTGAAATACCGTAAGGATGGGGGTCTGTCATGGTAACATCAGTCATAAAAATAATTTTCCTGGGGATGCAAGAATCTGAAAACATTCTTCCTCTGAATATTCAGTTCAATACATTGTATTTTGGATATGAAGGCACTAAAACACTCTTCCTTTTTTTTTTTTTTTTTTTTTTTTTAAGGAAGAATACAAGATCTTGCAAGAGCTGTACAGTTTTAAGAAGCCGAATACCAGTTCCACAGAGGTATGGCGTTTCCTTTTAAAGTGGATGAGATAAGTGAAGAAATGATCATTTTTGTTTAACTTCTAATGATCAGGAGCTGTGACAATGAGAGAGACATGAGAGACAGCTGCAAAAGATGCATAATTGCTGGTCTCCAATTAAGCTGTATATCATGTTGGATAGTAATTTGTAGTGCCTTAGGAAAGCTTTCTAAGTAAACATTATTACTTGATTTTGTGAAGAGTGTAAGGAGTTAGCCTGGGTGTGAAATCTAATTTGCGTAAACAAACTGCTAATTTACAAAAGTGAAGCCAAAACATAACACATAGTCTAGGATATTTTATTTCGTTTTTCTTTTTTTTGTTCCTACTTTTATTTTTCAGCTAGAGATGTAGTAAATACTCTGTTAGTATTCCATTTATTATTTGTTGCTATTAATTTATAACAATTTTATAGATTTAATGTATAATAATATTATGTATACTTTATTGCTGTTTTTTAATACCTAGAAGTGTCTATATAATCTAATATCTGTACGTGTGTTCTTTCACAGGAGGACTTGTTAGACTGTGTTGAAAATCGTATCCATCAGTTAGAAGATCTGGAAGCAGCTTTTGCAGATTTGTGTGACAAAGATGATGAGGAGACTCTGCAAAAATGGGCCTCATATCCTGGGTAAGGGATCTGGTTCAGCTCAGTCGTTTTTGTAAAAGCAGCATCGTGAGTCGACTATGATATGTTCAACAGGAAAGTGTTTTTCATTGCAGTACAATTTGTGAAACATGGGGTGGTTTTGTCCATTTTGCTAAAAGAATCAGTTGTAAAACTAGCAGAGTAGTAACATCACGGTTGGCCTTTTTTTTTGCCTCCCTCAGTTCTAGTCCGTTCCACGCTATTTGCTTCTGTAGACTTTTCCTCCTATAGAGATCTTTTTGCCTCTAACTCCTGACACTTGGTTATTTTGAAATCTCTCCTGAAATCTACTTGCATAGCAGCCTTCTTTCCACACCACTTCTTTCCATTTGATTTTACATCTTTGCTGGCCCATCTTCAACCCTTCTAGCATGACTTCTGCAGCAACTGTGAGGACAAGGGCTGCCTAAAAAGTATCAGTTCCTATGAGGGTCGGAAATTACTTTTTGTCCAAAAAAAAAAATAGGGAACACCCAAAACCCCCACAGATTTTTCACTTGGCAATGCTCCTGTGACATCTCAGACTTGTATGCTGGACATTTCATGTCTCTACTCACTGTTGTGATTAGGGTTTCTCCACCAGATAATGTCTTCCATAATTCACCGCATTTGGGTCAGCAAGAGTCAGACTGCTGCATCATGTGTGATGTCATCTGGTCTTGGAATGAGCTCCATAGAGGAGAATGTGAAATCATGATGTATCTGAGTAAAAAATTACATGGAGCACTATGGCAATATCCCCTATGCCCTTTTTTTTTTTTTTTTTAAACAGTAAATTTTTGGGTAACTTTTTTCAGGCGGTATGTCAGTATTTTCTCACATGAATGGGAAGAATGTCCATTTCCCCCCACTATGTATGGCAACAGTGCTGACCAAATGAATCCTGTGGCATCTCAGTAGTAATGTCTGCTAAGACTTCATTTGAGTTAATACTAGATCTCAGGCCCCTGACAAGCAGTACACTTACGACACGATTAACCAGTTAATCATGTCTTACGCAGCAACTTGGCCATACGTTCAGATAATTAATGGTGTGATAGAACAAGGAATAAGCAATAGGATTATTACACAAAACATGTGGAATAACTTAACTTTTTGGTTGGTTTGTATCCCACTTTTAAATTGAACATGTGGTCACACCCAGCCTCAAATTCACAAGAGCCTGAATCAGCTGATTAGTGCTTTGCAGCACAGAAGCACTGAGCCCCCAGTTTGTTACTTGCTGGTGCAGGAAGACCCCAGGATCATGATCCTAGGCTCCTCCTTCACCGGCAAAAGGGCATGATTTGGATCTGATCTCTCATCTTCCAATAGCACCTCCTGCCATGCTTATATGTTATAACTGGAGGCATAATTGTTGGGATTGCATATCTGATCCCATTGCACATGTAATTGACTGCCTGCCGGGGATCTCTGTAACATCTTGAATGGCAGGTTCAGAAACTGAGCTTGGAACCTGAGACATGATAGTAGCAATGTGTTATTTTCTCTTATAGTTTCATAGTTTCTAGGGTCGGAAGGGACCTGAGCAGATCATCGAGTCCGACCCTCTGCCATGGCAGGAAAGAATACTGGGGTCAAACGACCCCAGCAAGATGTGCATCTAACCTTCTCTTAAACACCCCCAGGGTAGGAGCCTGCACCACTTCTCTTGGAAGTTGGTTCCAGACCCTAGCCGCCCTGACCGTGAAGTAGCTCCTCCTGATATCTAACCTAAACCTACCCTCTGCCAGCTTGTGACCGTTATTCCTGGTCACTCCTGGCGGTGCTCGGGGGAACAATGACTCCCCCAGTGCCTGCTGATCCCCCCTGACTAGTTTATAACAGGCCACAAGATCCCCCCTCAGCCTTCTCTTTTGGAGGCTGAACAGGTTCAGGTCCTGTAGCCTCTCCTCATAGGGCCTGCCCTGTTGTCCCCTCTCTTTTTGCCTTTATTTGTCAAAATCGTTAGATGCATGTACTTCTTTTTATGTAAAAGTAACTACTTTGTTTTTTATCCTAGAATGAAACCCCTGGTTCAACTTGTGCATAGTTTGAAAAACCGAATGGATACTCCTGACTATGAAATGGTAATAGAGAGTTACTTAGCTGTGTTAGTCTGAAGTCAGAGAGAAGGCAGGATGGATTTGCACCTTGTATACATCTGATTTAGTTAGTCTAGCATAAGCTTTTGTGAGCTGGAGCTTGCTTCATCAGATGCTGTGAAAGGACATACACAGAGCAGTGTATAAGGTGGAGACAGTATTACATGCTCTCTGCATGTCCTTCACAGCATCTGATGAATAAGCTCAGGCTCTCAAAAGCTTATGCTATATACTTCTGATTTAGTTAGTCTATAACAGTGGTCGGCAATGTTTTTTGACAGAGGGCCAAAAACACCCACAGCCTTGACTTGCAAGAAGTTGGTGTGCTATGGGTAGACAGTGGGGAAGCCACGATGGACCTGATCCTTGTTGTGGCAGCACAGCCCCAGCCTCTTCCCCAAGGCACACATGCCAAGCAAAATGCCTTGGTCTGTAAGGTGCAAAATTGACCCTGCCTTTGGTGTGCTATGGTAAGCCATTAATAATAAGGACTGTATATAAATAGCCTGCAGAAATCTGTTTTCAACAAGAAAAATACTGAATTCTTTTTTACTTTACTTCTTGAAAACATAAGGGTTTAGGAGTGTTTCAGTATTTGTACTTCAGAGAATTTTCAGAACTGGGCTTCTTTAGTTAGGTCCTGTTGTCTGTACTTAGGCACCTTTAATGGTGGTCTAGTTTTTCAGGGGTGCTGTGGTCCATCTACCACAAATCAATTGGATTTGTGGAGGTCTTCAGAGTCTAAATTTAGGTACCTGTTCCTTGATCTGATAGATTTTTGGACTACCTGAAGCCCCCAAAAGTAGTAGCTGGCCAAGTAACATTTCTTTGCAAATTGTATCATTCACTTTTAGAGTGGTGAAATCCTTCTGTCAAATTAATCTTCTAGGTTCATCAGGCTGGTCTTACCTGTGACTATTCTGAACTTCCCCACCACGTTAGCACGGAAAAGGAGATAGAGGGCCTTATGCAATCTGTTAAGCATCTTCTGAAAAACATACCCAAACCTACACTTGTGACAATTGCTCGGTAAGAATATGTTTATTTTTGTGCTAAACACTTAGGCAATAGCTGCACTGTCAAAGGATGAGGTGATGATAGCATATCCGTCCACCTGCCTAATGAAGGAAACGGAATTCCTTGAACTGCGTTAGGGGTCAGTAAAGTTGCACCATTGGAGTGAAAATACAGAACTGCATATTTGGGTCCTAGCTTGGGAATAAAAAAGTCTCTGACTACCATCTGATTTTTAAGTGGTGTTCTTCTTTTGGTTTTAATTCAGTAACCAGAGGATGTAAACCAGGAGTGTCAAACTCGCTCTGCTCCCTGTGCTGGATCTGGACCATGGCACTCCTCACAGTCTAGATCCAGATGTGGTAGGAAGGCTAGTGATTGTGCCAAAGCAAGCAAGGGCAGTGAAGGTTAACACACACGTCACTTGCCTATCAGGGCTGTGTCTCCTACTTGCCCCATGCCCAAATCCTTGGCCCTCTGCCCTTGGACCACATGACATAGCTCTGAACTGGATCCAGCCCACAAGCCTGAAGTTCAGTGTTCCAATATAAATAATTAAAAATCTTAGGGAACAAGTATCAGTAGTATCTACTTGCTACCTATTTTACTGGGTAGCAATTAGATCAGGTTAACCATATAGTAAAAATTAGGTTTTCCAGTCTAACTTGTCATCAGATATTTACCAGAAGTGCCTAATTTTTAACTTTGGGCATGAACAACAATGACAATTACAGTGGTGGGGAGAGAGCAGAAACAGCACAAATGCCAAGGTGACCCCACCAAATCTTTTAGAGAATTACCACTGACAGAATCAAGGGTAAAACTTCAGCACTGCAAGTGATACTGGTTTAGGTTTTGTCTGTACATGTCCATTCTAGCATAGCCATTGGCCAAAAGCAAACTGTCTACTACTTGCCATCTAATGGTGAGGCCCTATAATAGCTACCTAGTATTTGAGCTACCCTGAGTACCTGCACATTGATGATTCCTGGTCCTAATAAAACTTACATCAATATACAGAACCAGTGTAAAGTATACCGAGGTATATGTATTTCTGTCTAGGCCTTTGACTAGAATGATAATATGGAATAGACACAGTAGTGGCATGAGATGCCACAGTACCTACAAGCTTAGATACGATAACAACAAGTACAGTATAATAATTGAAGTGAAATGAAATAGGTCATGTTTCTGGTTTTGCCATAGCTTTACTTTTTGACATAAACCTGTCTACACTGAAATGTCACAAGCTTGAAAATGGTAATACTGTGGGGGTATTTGTTGAAAGGATACAAGGAGGCTAAACTCAGTTTGTTAAAGTGCTTTGAGATCCTTGAATATAACGGCCTATGCAGGAGCAAAATATATTTACAACAGTCTGTAGTGTTTTTTATTTGCATTCATTTGACTGTCTAAAAATCACTGTTACAGATCAAGTTTGGATGACTATTGTCCTTCAGAGCAAGTAGACTTCATTCAAGAAAACGTTCTGAATGTTCTAAGTTCAGTGTATGGTGTTCTGGACACTCATTTAGAATATGCAGCAGATTCATCGTCTGTGTGAATGGACTCTCCATACCTTCCTCTAACTCAGCAGCATTACGTACACAATTCAGATATTCCCATGAAATTGCTATGCTGTGGAAATATCTTGTACTGAAAGGAGTCCCATGTCCTTTGCCCCCAGAACAACTTCCATACAAGCAGGAATTCATTATACACAATTTCACAGTAAGGAGGTTCCAGTATTTTTATGTATATCGCTCACTGACATTTGCTATCTGGACTATTTAATCCACCAAAACCAGTATATTTTTGAGTCTTATCTTAGATATATTTGAAATTGGTGGGGGGGACTTTTTATATTACAGCAGATGGCACTAGAAACCAAGATAGTAAAGAGAATTAAATTTTAAGCGCACCCTGTCTTTGTTGCATTGATTTCTTAGGAAGCTGTACATGAACTGTCATCCGCTTTTGTTTTGGTCACTGATGAGGCTTTGTTTTTTGGCTCCAAATTAAATATGGTACATATTTTACTAGACTACTTTTTAAAATCTAGTATTATGAGGAAAAATGATCATGTTTAATCCACAAAGGCTG